>NW_026894327.1:0-148169 GCF_032452875.1 Bos javanicus | reverse complement strand
TCACGTGAGCTACCATGCACTGATCACGTGGTGATCATGCACTGATCACGTAATTGATCATGCACTGATCAGGTGACTTATCATGCACTGTTAACGTGACTGATCATGCTGATCACGTGACTGATCATGCACTGATCACGCCGCTCCATGCACTACTCACGTGGCTGATCATGCAGCTGATCATGTAGCTACCATGTACCGGTCCAGGTGACTGATCATACACCCATCAGGTGACGGATCATGCACTGATCACGTGGCTATCATGCACTATTCACGTGGCTGATCATACACTGATCACCTGCCTGGTCATGCACAGATCACGTGACAAATCATGAACTGATCACACTGCTTCTATCATGAACTGATCACCTGGCTGATCATGCACTGATCACGTGGCTGATCATGCACTGATACCGTGACTGAGCATGGACTGATCACATGACTATCATGTAGACTGATCACGTGACTTAATGGCGCTGATCATGTGACTGATCATGCGCTGATCATGTTTGCTATCATACACTGATCATGTGCCTCTGGAGGCAATAAACAAAGAGCTGAGTCAGGCACGAATCAAACAGTCAGCAGGCAATAATCATGGAACTCAGGTGTGAGGAATCATGCTGCTCAGCTGGCAATAATCAAGCAGCTGAGCAGGCAGGAATTACGCAGCACAGCTGATAATTGTCAAGCAGATGACAGGCAGGAATCGTGCAGCTCAGCTGGCAATTGTCAAGCAGATGAGCAGACGGTAATCACGCAGCTCAGCAGGCCCAGATCACGTGACTGAGCATGCACTGTTCACGTGGCTGATCATACACTGATCACGTGTAACTGATCATGCACTGATCACGTGGCTATCATGCACTGATCACGTGGCTGATCATGCACTGTTCACGTGTCTGATCATGCACTGATCACGTGGCTGATCATACACTGATCACGTAACTGATCATGCACTGATCACGTGGCTGATCATACACTGATCAGTGGCTATCATGCACTGATTACTTGGCTGATCATACACTGATCACGTGACTGATCATGCACTGATCATCTGGCTATCATGCACTGATCAACTGGCTATCGTGCACTGATCACGTGGTTGATCATACACTGATCACGAGACTGATCATGCACTGATCACGTCTATATCATGCACTGATCACATGACTGATCATGCACTGATCACGGATGATCATACACTGATCATGTGACTGATCATGCACTGATCACGTGGCTATCATGCACTGATCACGTGGCTGATCATGCACTGATCACGTGGCTACCATGTACTGGTCACGTGATGATCATGCACTGATCACGTAATTGATCATGCACTGATCACGTGACTTATCATGCACTGTTCACGTGACTGATCATGCACTGATCACGTGACTGATCATGCACTGATCACGTGGCTATCATGCACTGCTCACGTGGCTGATCATGCAATGATCACGTGCTACCATGTACTGGTCACGTGACTGATCATGCACTGATCACGTAACTGATCATGCACTGATCACGTGGCTGATCATGCACTGATCACGTGACTGATCATGCACTGATCACGTGACTGATCATGCACTGATCACGTGACTGATCATGCACTGATCACCTGCCTGGTCATGCACTGATCACGTGACTGATCATGCACTGATCACATGGTATCATGCACTGATCACCTGGCTGATCATGCACTGATCACGTGGCTGATCATGCACTGATACCGTGACTGAGCATGGACTGATCACATGACTATCATGTAGTGATCACGTGACTTAATGGCGCTGATCATGTGACTGATCATGCACTGATCATGTTTGCTATCATACACTGATCATGTGCCTCTGGAGGCAATAAACAAAGAGCTGAGTAGGCACGAATCAAACAGTCAGCAGGCAATAATCATGGAACTCAGCTGTGAGGAATCATGCTGCTCAGCTGGCAATAATCAAGCAGCTGAGCAGGCAGGAATTACGCAGCACAGCTGGCAATTGTCAAGCAGATGACAGGCAGGAATCGTGCAGCTCAGCTGGCAATTGTCAAGCAGATGAGCAGACAGTAATCACGCAGCTCAGCAGGCCCTGATCACGTGACTGAGCATGCACTGTTCACGTGGCTGATCATACACTGATCACGTGATGATCATGCACTGATCACTTGGATATCATGCACTGATCACGTGGCTGATCATACACTGTTCACGTGTCTGACCATGCACTGATCACGTGGCTGATCATACACTGCTCACGTAACTGATCATGCACTGATCACGTGGCTATCATGCACTGATCACGTGGCTGAACATGCACTGTTCACGTGGCTGATCACACACCTGTCACGTGACATATCATGCACTGATCACGTGGCACTCATGCACTGATCACGTGGCTGATCATACTCTGCTCACGTAACTCATCATGCACACATCACGTGGCTATCATGCACTGCTCACGTGGCTGTCATGGAATGATCACGTAGCTACCATATACTGGTCACGTGACTGATCATGCACAGATCACGTAAATGATCATGCACTGTTCACGTGACTGATCATGCTGATCACGTGACTGATCATGCACTGATCACGTGGCTATCATGCACTGCTCACGTGGCTGATCATGCAACGATCACGTAGCAACCATGTACTGGTCACGTGACTGATCATGCACTGATCACGTAATTGATCATGCACTGATCACGTGGCTCATCATGCACTGATCACGTGGCTGATCATGCACTGATCACGTGGCTGATCATGCACTGATCACGTGGATATCATGCACTGATCACGTGGCTGATCACACACGTATCACATGACTGATCATGCACTGATCACGTGGCTATCATGCACTGATCACGTGGCTATCATGCACTGATCACGTGGCTGATCATGCAATGATCACGTAGCTATCATGTACTGATCACGTGACTGATCATGCACTGATCACGTAATTGATCATGCACTGATCAGGTGACTGATCATGCACTGATCACGTGGCTGATCATGCACTGATCACGTGACTGATCATGCACTGATCACGTGGCTATCATGCACTGATCACGTGGCTGATCATGCAATGATCACGTAGCTACCATGCACTGTCACGTGACTGATCATGCACTGATCACGTGATTGATCATGCACTGATCACGTGGCTGATCATGCACTGATCACGTGGCTGATCATGCACTGATCACGTGACTGATCATGCACTGATCACGTGACTGATCATGCACTGATCACGTGGCTATCATGCACTGATCACGTGGCTGATCATGCACTGATCACGTGGCTGATCATGCACTGATCACATGACTGATCATGCACTGATCACGTGACTGATCATGCACTGATCACGTGGCTATCATGCACTGATCACGTGGCTGATCATGCACTGATCATGTAGCTACCATGCACTGGTCACGTGACTGATCATGCACTGATCACGTGACTGATCATGCACTGATCACGTGGCTATCATGCACTGATCACGTGGCTGATCATGCACTGATCACGTGCCTGATCATGCACTGATCACGTGACTGATCATGCACTGATCACGTGGCTATCATGCACTGATCACGTGGCTGATCATGCACTGATCACGTGGCTGATCATGCACTGATCACGTGACTGATCATGCACTGATCACGTGACTGATCATGCACTGATCACGTGGCTATCATGCACTGATCACGTGGCTGATCATGCACTGATCACGTAGCTATCATGCACTGGTCACGTGACTGATCATGCACTGATCACGTGACTGATCATGCACTGATCACGTGGCTATCATGCACTGATCACGTGACTGATCATGCACTGATCACGTCTATATCATGCACTGATCACATGACTGATCATGCACTGATCACGTGGCTGATCATGCACTGATCACGTGACAGATCATGCACTGATCACGTGGCTGATCATGCACTGATCACGTGACTATCATGCACTGATCACGTGACTGATCATACACTGATCACGTGACTGATCATGCACTGATCACGTGGCTATCATGCACTGATCACGTGGCTGATCATGCACTGATCACGTGCCTGATCATGCACTGATCACGTGACTGATCATGCACTGATCACGTGGCTGATCATGCACTGATCACGTGGCTGATCATGCACTGATCACGTGGCTGATCATGCACTGATACCGTGACTGAGCATGGACTGATCACATGACTATCATGTAGTGATCACATGACTTAATGGCGCTGATCATGTGACTGATCATGTTTGCTATCATACACTGATCATGTGCCTCTGGAGGCAATAAACAAAGAGCTGAGTAGGCACGAATCAAACAGTCAGCAGGCAATAATCATGGAACTCAGGTGTGAGGAATCATGCTGCTCAGCTGGCAATAATCAAGCAGCTGAGCAGGCAGGAATTACGCAGCACAGCTGATAATTGTCAAGCAGATGACAGTCAGGAATCGTGCAGCTCAGCTGGCAATTGTCAAGCAGATGAGCAGACGGTAATCACGCAGCTCAGCAGGCCCAGAACACGTGACTGAGCATGCACTGTTCACGTGGCTGATCATACACTGATCACGTGACTGATCATGCACTGATCACGTGGCTATCATGCACTGATCACGTGGCTGATCATACACTGATCACGTGACTGATCATGCACTGATCACGTGGCTATCATGCACTGATCACGTGGCTGATCATGCACTGATCACGTGGCTGATCATGCACTGATCACGTGGCTGATCATGCACTGATCACGTAACTGATCATGCACTGATCACGTGGCTGATCATGCACTGATCACGTGGCTATCATGCACTGATCACGTGGCTGATCATGCACTGATCACGTGACTGATCATGCACTGATCACGTGGCTATCATGCACTGATCACTGGCTATCATGCACTGATCACGTGGCTGATCATGCACTGATCACGTGACTGATCATGCACTGATCACGTCTATGATCATGCACTGATCACGTGACTGATCATGCACTGATCACCCGGATGATCATACACTGATCATGTGACTGATCATGCACTGATCACGTGGCTATCATGCACTGATCACGTGGCTGATCATGCACTGATCACGTAGCTACCATGTACTGATCACGTGACTGATCATGCACTGATCACGTGGCTGATCATGCACTGATCACGTGACTTATCATGCACTGATCACGTGACTGATCATGCACTGATCACGTGACTGATCATGCACTGATCACGTGGCTATCATGCACTACTCACGTGGCTGATCATGCAATGATCATGTAGCTACCATGTACAGGTCACGTGACTGATCATACACCCATCAGGTGACTGATCATGCACTGATCACGTGGCTATCATGCACTGATCACGTGGCTGATCATGCACTGATCACGTGCCTGGTCATGCACTGATCACGTGACTGATCATGCACTGATCACGTGGCTGATCATGCACTGATCACGTGGCTGATCATGCACTGATCACGTGGCTGATCATGCACTGATACCGT
This sequence comes from Bos javanicus, assembly GCF_032452875.1. NCBI lineage: Eukaryota > Metazoa > Chordata > Mammalia > Artiodactyla > Bovidae > Bos > Bos javanicus. The sequence continues at coordinate 142,651 of NW_026894327.1, read as the reverse complement.
GACTGAGCATGGACTGATCACATGACTATCATGTAGTGATCACGTGACTTAATGGCGCTGATCATGTGACTGATCATGCGCTGATCATGTTTGCTATCATACACTGATCATGTGCCTCTGGAGGCAATAAACAAAGAGCTGAGTAGGCACGAATCAAACAGTCAGCAGGCAATAATCATGGAACTCAGGTGTGAGGAATCATGCTGCTCAGCTGGCAATAATCAAGCAGCTGAGCAGGCAGGAATTACGCAGCACAGCTGGCAATTGTCAAGCAGATGACAGGCAGGAATCGTGCAGCTCAGCTGGCAATTGTCAAGCAGATGAGCAGACAGTAATCACGCAGCTCAGCAGGCCCAGATCACGTGACTGAGCATGCACTGTTCACGTGGCTGATCATACACTGATCACGTGACTGATCATGCACTGATCACGTGGCTATCATGCACTGATCACGTGGCTGATCATACACTGTTCACGTGTCTGACCATGCACTGATCACGTGGCTGATCATACACTGCTCACGTAACTGATCATGCACTGATCACGTGGCTGATCATGCACTGATCACGTGGCTATCATGCACTGATCACGTGGCTGATCACACACTGATCACGTGACTGATCATGCACTGATCATCTGGCTATCATGCACTGATCACTGGCTATCATGCACTGATCACGTGGCTGATCATGCACTGATCACGTGACTGATCATGCACTGATCACGTCTATATCATGCACTGATCACGTGACTGATCATGCACTGATCACGGATGATCATGCACTGATCATGTGACTGATCATGCACTGATCACGTGGCTATCATGCACTGATCACGTGGCTGATCATGCACTGATCACGTAGCTACCATGCACTGGTCACGTGAGTGATCATGCACTGATCACGTAATTGATCATGCACTGATCACGTGACTGATCATGCACTGATCACGTGACTGATCATGCACTGATCACGTGACTGATCATGCACTGATCACGTGGCTATCATGCACTATCACGTGGCTGATCATGCACTGATCACGTAGCTACCATGCACTGATCACGTGACTGATCATGCACTGATCACGTGACTGATCATGCACTGATCACGTGGCTGATCATGCACTGATCACGTGGCTGATCATGCACTGATCACGTGGCTGATCATGCACTGATCACGTGACTGATCATGCACTGATCACGTGCTATCATGCACTGATCACGTGGCTGATCATGCACTGATCACGTGACTGATCATGCACTGATCACGTGGCTATCATGCACTACTCACGTGGCTGATCATGCAATGATCATGTAGCTACCATGTACAGGTCACGTGACTGATCATACACCCATCAGGTGACTGATCATGCACTGATCACGTGGCTATCATGCACTGATCACGTGGCTGATCATGCACTGATCACGTGCCTGATCATGCACTGATCACGTGACTGATCATGCACTGATCACGTGGCTATCATGCACTGATCACGTGGCTGATCATGCACTGATCACGTGGCTGATCATGCACTGATACCGTGACTGAGCATGGACTGATCACATGACTATCATGTAGTGATCACGTGACTTAATGGCGCTGATCATGTGACTGATCATGCACTGATCATGTTTGCTATCATACACTGATCATGTGCCTCTGGAGGCAATAAACAAAGAGCTGAGTAGGCACGAATCAGTCAGCAGGCAATAATCATGGAACTCAGGTGTGAGGAATCATGCTGCTCAGCTGGCAATAATCAAGCAGCTGAGCAGGCAGGAATTACGCAGCACAGCTGGCAATTGTCAAGCAGATGACAGGCAGGAATCGTGCAGCTCAGCTGGCAATTGTCAAGCAGATGAGCAGACAGTAATCACGCAGCTCAGCAGGCCCAGATCACGTGACTGAGCATGCACTGTTCACGTGGCTGATCATACACTGATCACGTGACTGATCATGCACTGATCACGTGGCTATCATGCACTGATCACGTGGCTGATCATACACTGATCACGTGACTGATCATGCACTGATCACGTGGCTGATCATGCACTGATCACGTGGCTGATCATGCACTGATCACGTGGCTGATCATGCACTGATCACGTGGCTGATCATGCACTGATCACGTGACTGATCATGCACTGATCACGTGGCTGATCATGCACTGATCACGTGGCTATCATGCACTGATCACGTGGCTGATCATGCACTGATCACGTGACTGATCATGCACTGATCACGTGGCTATCATGCACTGATCACTGGCTATCATGCACTGATCACGTGGCTGATCATGCACTGATCACGTGACTGATCATGCACTGATCACGTCTATATCATGCACTGATCACGTGACTGATCATGCACTGATCACGTGGATGATCATGCACTGATCATGTGACTGATCATGCACTGATCACGTGGCTATCATGCACTGATCACGTGGCTGATCATGCACTGATCACGTGCTATCATGCACTGATCACGTGACTGATCATGCACTGATCACGTGGCTGATCATGCACTGATCACGTGACTGATCATGCACTGATCACGTGACTGATCATGCACTGATCACGTGACTGATCATGCACTGATCACGTGGCTATCATGCACTGATCACGTGGCTGATCATGCAATGATCACGTAGCTACCATGTACTGGTCACGTGACTGATCATGCACTGATCACGTGACTGATCATGCACTGATCACGTGGCTGATCATGCACTGATCACGTGGCTGATCATGCACTGATCACGTGCCTGATCATGCACTGATCACGTGACTGATCATGCACTGATCACGTGGCTATCATGCACTGATCACGTGGCTGATCATGCACTGATCACGTGGCTGATCATGCACTGATACCGTGACTGAGCATGGACTGATCACATGACTATCATGTAGTGATCACGTGACTTAATGGCGCTGATCATGTGACTGATCATGCACTGATCATGTTTGCTATCATACACTGATCATGTGCCTCTGGAGGCAATAAACAAAGAGCTGAGTAGGCACGAATCAAACAGTCAGCAGGCAATAATCATGGAACTCAGCTGTGAGGAATCATGCTGCTCAGCTGGCAATAATCAAGCAGCTGAGCAGGCAGGAATTACGCAGCACAGCTGGCAATTGTCAAGCAGATGACAGGCAGGAATCGTGCAGCTCAGCTGGCAATTGTCAAGCAGATGAGCAGACAGTAATCACGCAGCTCAGCAGGCCCTGATCACGTGACTGAGCATGCACTGTTCACGTGGCTGATCATACACTGATCACGTGATGATCATGCACTGATCACTTGGATATCATGCACTGATCACGTGGCTGATCATACACTGTTCACGTGTCTGACCATGCACTGATCACGTGGCTGATCATACACTGCTCACGTAACTGATCATGCACTGATCACGTGGCTATCATGCACTGATCACGTGGCTGAACATGCACTGTTCACGTGGCTGATCACACACCTGTCACGTGACATATCATGCACTGATCACGTGGCACTCATGCACTGATCACGTGGCTGATCATACTCTGCTCACGTAACTCATCATGCACACATCACGTGGCTATCATGCACTGCTCACGTGGCTCGTCATGGAATGATCACGTAGCTACCATATACTGGTCACGTGACTGATCATGCACAGATCACGTAAATGATCATGCACTGTTCACGTGACTGATCATGTACTGATCACGTGACTGATCATGCACTGATCACGTGGCTATCATGCTCTGCTCACGTGGCTGATCATGCAACGATCACGTAGCAACCATGTACTGGTCACGTGACTGATCATGCACTGATCACGTAATTGATCCTGCACTGATCACGTGGCTCATCATGCACTGATCACGTGGCTGATCACACATGTATCACGTGACTGATCATGCACTGATCACGTGGCTCTCATGCACTGATCACGTGGCTATCATGCACTGATCACGTGGATATCATGCACTGATCACGTGGCTGATCACACGTATCACATGACTGATCATGCACTGATCACGTGGCTATCATGCACTGATCACGTGGCTATCATGCACTGATCACGTGGCTGATCATGCAATGATCACGTAGCTACCATGCACTGATCACGTGACTGATCATGCACTGATCACGTAATTGATCATGCACTGATCACGTGGCTGATCATGCACTGATCACGTGACTGATCATGCACTGATCACGTGACTGATCATGCACTGATCACGTGGCTATCATGCACTGATCACGTGGCTGATCATGCACTGATCACGTAGCTACCATGCACTGATCACGTGACTGATCATGCACTGATCACGTAATTGATCATGCACTGATCACGTGGCTGATCATGCACTGATCACGTGGCTGATCATGCACTGATCACGTGACTGATCATGCACTGATCACGTGACTGATCATGCACTGATCACGTGGCTATCATGCACTGATCACGTGGCTGATCATGCACTGATCACGTGCCTGATCATGCACTGATCACATGACTGATCATGCACTGATCACGTGACTGATCATGCACTGATCACGTGGCTATCATGCACTACTCACGTGGCTGATCATGCAATGATCATGTAGCTACCATGTACAGGTCAGTGACTGATCATACACCCATCAGGTGACTGATCATGCACTGATCACGTGGCTATCATGCACTGATCACGTGGCTGATCATGCACTGATCACGTGCCTGGTCATGCACTGATCACGTGACTGATCATGCACTGATCACATGGCTGATCATGCACTGATCACGTGGCTGATCATGCACTGATCACGTGGCTGATCATGCACTGATACCGTGACTGAGCATGGACTGATCACATGACTATCATGTAGTGATCACGTGACTTAATGGCGCTGATCATGTGACTGATCATGCGCTGATCATGTTTGCTATCATACACTGATCATGTGCCTCTGGAGGCAATAAACAAAGAGCTGAGTAGGCACGAATCAAACAGTCAGCAGGCAATAATCATGGAACTCAGCTGTGAGGAATCATGCTGCTCAGCTGGCAATAATCAAGCAGCTGAGCAGGCAGGAATTACGCAGCACAGCTGGCAATTGTCAAGCAGATGACAGGCAGGAATCGTGCAGCTCAGCTGGCAATTGTCAAGCAGATGAGCAGACAGTAATCACGCAGCTCAGCAGGCCCAGATCACGTGACTGAGCATGCACTGTTCACGTGGCTGATCATACACTGATCACGTGACTGATCATGCACTGATCACGTGGCTATCATGCACTGATCACGTGGCTGATCATACACTGTTCACGTGTCTGACCATGCACTGATCACGTGGCTGATCATACACTGCTCACGTAACTGATCATGCACTGATCACGTGGCTGATCATGCACTGATCACGTGGCTGATCATGCACTGATCACGTGGCTGATCATGCACTGATCACGTGACTGATCATGCACTGATCACTGGCTATCATGCACTGATCACTGGCTATCATGCACTGATCACGTGGCTGATCATGCACTGATCACGTGACTGATCATGCACTGATCACGTCTATATCATGCACTGATCACGTGACTGATCATGCACTGATCACGTGGATGATCATGCACTGATCACGTGACTGATCATGCACTGATCACGTGGCTATCATGCACTGCTCACGTGGCTGATCATGCACTGATCACGTAGCTACCATGTACTGGTCACGTGACTGATCATGCACTGATCACGTAATTGATCATGCACTGATCACGTGACTGATCATGCACTGATCACGTGACTGATCATGCACTGATCACGTGACTGATCATGCACTGATCACGTGGCTATCATGCACTGATCACGTGGCTGATCATGCACTGATCACGTAGCTATCATGCACTGATCACGTGACTGATCATGCACTGATCACGTGGCTGATCATGCACTGATCACGTGACTGATCATGCACTGATCACGTGACTGATCATGCACTGATCACGTGACTGATCATGCACTGATCACGTGGCTATCATGCACTACTCACGTGGCTGATCATGCAATGATCATGTAGCTACCATGTACTGGTCACGTGACTGATCATACACCCATCAGGTGACTGATCATGCACTGATCACGTGGCTATCATGCACTGATCACGTGGCTGATCATGCACTGATCACGTGCCTGGTCATGCACTGATCACGTGACTGATCATGCACTGATCACGTGGCTATCATGAACTGATCACGTGGCTGATCATGCACTGATCACGTGGCTGATCATGCACTGATACCGTGACTGAGCATGGACTGATCACATGACTATCATGTAGTGATCACGTGACTTAATGGCGCTGATCATGTGACTGATCATGCGCTGATCATGTTTGCTATCATACACTGATCATGTGCCTCTGGAGGCAATAAACAAAGAGCTGAGTAGGCACGAATCAAACAGTCAGCAGGCAATAATCATGGAACTCAGGTGTGAGGAATCATGCTGCTCAGCTGGCAATAATCAAGCAGCTGAGCAGGCAGGAATTACGCAGCACAGCTGGCAATTGTCAAGCAGATGAGCAGACAGTAATCACGCAGCTCAGCAGGCCCTGATCACGTGACTGAGCATGCACTGTTCACGTGGCTGATCATACACTGATCACGTGATGATCATGCACTGATCACGTGGATATCATGCACTGATCACGTGGCTGATCATACACTGTTCACGTGTCTGACCATGCACTGATCACGTGGCTGATCATACACTGCTCACGTAACTGATCATGCACTGATCACGTGGCTATCATGCACTGATCACGTGGCTGATCATGCACTGTTCACGTGGCTGATCACACACTGTCACGTGACATATGCACTGATCACGTGGCTGATCATACACTGATCACGTAACTCATCATGCACACATCACGTGGCTATCATGCACTGCTCACGTGGCTGTCATGGAATGATCACGTAGCTACCATATACTGGTCACGTGACTGATCATGCACTGATCACGTAAATGATCATGCACTGATCACGTGACTGATCATGCACTGATCACGTGACTGATCATGCACTGATCACGTGGCTATCATGCACTGCTCACGTGGCTGATCATGCAACGATCACGTAGCAACCATGTACTGGTCACGTGACTGATCATGCACTGATCACGTAATTGATCATGCACTGATCACGTGGCTCATCATGCACTGATCACGTGGCTGATCATGCACTGATCACGTGGCTATCATGCACTGATCACGTGGATATCATGCACTGATCACGTGGCTGATCATGCACTATCACATGACTGATCATGCACTGATCACGTGACTGATCATGCACTGATCACGTGGCTGATCATGCAATGATCACACAGCTACCATGCACTGGTCACGTGACTGATCATGCACTGATCACATAATTGATCATGCACTGATCACGTGGCTTATCATGCACTGATCATGTGACTGATCATGTGCTGATCATGTTTGGTGTCATACACTGATCATGTGCCTCTGGAGGCAATGAACAAAGAGCTGAGTAGGCACGAATCAGTCAGCAGGCTATAATCATGGAACTCAGCTCTGAGAAATCATGCTGCTCAGCTGGCAATAATCAAGCAGATGAGCAGGCAGGAATTACGCAGCACAGCTGGCAATTGTCAAGCAGATGACAGGCAGGAATCGTGCAGCTCAGCTGGCAATTGTCAAGCAGATGAGCAGACAGTAATCACGCAGCTCAGCAGGCCCTGATCACGTGACTGAGCATGCACTGTTCACGTGGCTGATCATACACTGATCACGTGACTGATCATGCACTGATCACGTGACTGATCATGCACTGATCACGTGGCTATCATGCACTGATCACGTGGCTGATCATACACTGATCACAGGACTGATCATGCACTGATCACGGGCTATCATGCACTGACTACATGACTGACATGCACTGATCACGTGGCTGATCATGCACTGATCACGTGACTGATCATGCACTGATCACGTGACTGATCATGCACTGATCACGTGGCTGATCATGCACTGATCACGTGGCTATCATGCACTGATCACGTGGCTGATCATGCAATGATCACGTAGCTACCATGTACTGGTCACGTGACTGATCATGCACTGATCACGTAATTGATCATGCACTGATCACGTGGCTGATCATGCACTGATCACGTGACTGATCATGCACTGATCACGTGACTGATCATGCACTGATCACGTGACTGATCATGCACTGATCACGTGGCTATCATGCACTGATCACGTGGCTGATCATGCACTGATCACGTGGCTGATCATGCATGATCACGCAGCTACCATGTACTGGTCACATGACTGATCATGCACTGATCACGTGACTGATCATGCACTGATCACGTGGCTATCATGCACTACTCACGTGGCTGATCATGCAATGATCATGTAGCTACCATGTACAGGTCACGTGAATGATCATACACCCATCAGGTGACTGATCATGCACTGATCACGTGGCTATCATGCACTGATCACGAGACTGATCATGCACTGATCACGTCTATATCATGCACTGATCACATGACTGCCCATGCACTGATCACGTGGATGATCATACACTAATCATGTGACAGATCATGCACTGATCACGTGGCTGATCATGCACTGATACCGTGACTGAGCATGGACTGATCACATGACTATCATGTAGTGATCACGTGACTTAATGGCGCTGATCATGTGACTGATCATGCGCTGATCATGTTTGCTATCATACACTGATCATGTGCCTCTGGAGGCAATAAACAAAGAGCTGAGTAGGCACGAATCAAACAGCAGGCAATAATCATGGAACTCAGGTGTGAGGAATCATGCTGCTCAGCTGGCAATAATCAAGCAGCTGAGCAGGCAGGAATTACGCAGCACAGCTGGCAATTGTCAAGCAGATGACAGGCAGGAATCGTGCAGCTCAGCTGGCAATTGTCAAGCAGATGAGCAGACAGTAATCACGCAGCTCAGCAGGCCCAGATCACGTGACTGAGCATGCACTGTTCACGTGGCTGATCATACACTGATCACGTGACTGATCATGCACTGATCACGTGGCTATCATGCACTGATCACGTGGCTGATCATACACTGTTCACGTGTCTGACCATGCACTGATCACGTGGCTGATCATACACTGCTCACGTAACTGATCATGCACTGATCACGTGGCTATCATGCACTGATCACGTGGCTGATCATGCACTGTTCACGTGGCTGATCACACACTGTCACGTGACATATCATGCACTGATCACGTGGCACTCATGCACTGATCACGTGGCTGATCATACACTGATCACGTAACTGATCATGCACACATCACGTGGCTATCATGCACTGCTCACGTGGCTGTCATGGAATGATCACGTAGCTACATATACTGATCACGTGACTGATCATGCACTGATCACGTAAATGATCATGCACTGATCACGTGACTGATCATGCACTGATCACGTGACTGATCATGCACTGATCACGTGGCTATCATGCACTGATCACGTGGCTGATCATGCACTGATCACGTGCCTGATCATGCACTGATCACATGACTGATCATGCACTGATCACGTGACTGATCATGCACTGATCACGTGGCTATCATGCACTACTCACGTGGCTGATCATGCAATGATCATGTAGCTACCATGTACAGGTCACGTGAATGATCATACACCCATCAGGTGACTGATCATGCACTGATCACGTGGCTATCATGCACTGATCACGTCTATATCATGCACTGATCACATGACTGCCCATGCACTGATCACGTGGATGATCATACACTAATCATGTGACAGATCATGCACTGATCACGTGGCTGATCATGCACTGATACCGTGACTGAGCATGGACTGATCACATGACTATCATGTAGTGATCACGTGACTTAATGGCGCTGATCATGTGACTGATCATGCGCTGATCATGTTTGCTATCATACACTGATCATGTGCCTCTGGAGGCAATAAACAAAGAGCTGAGTAGGCACGAATCAAACAGTCAGCAGGCAATAATCATGGAACTCAGCTGTGAGGAATCATGCTGCTCAGCTGGCAATAATCAAGCAGCTGAGCAGGCAGGAATTACGCAGCACAGCTGGCAATTGTCAAGCAGATGACAGGCAGGAATCGTGCAGCTCAGCTGGCAATTGTCAAGCAGATGAGCAGACAGTAATCACGCAGCTCAGCAGGCCCAGATCACGTGACTGAGCATGCACTGTTCACGTGGCTGATCATACACTGATCACGTGACTGATCATGCACTGATCACGTGGCTATCATGCACTGATCACGTGGCTGATCATACACTGTTCACGTGTCTGACCATGCACTGATCACGTGGCTGATCATACACTGCTCACGTAACTGATCATGCACTGATCACGTGGCTGATCATGCACTGATCACGTGGCTGATCATGCACTGATCACGTGGCTGATCATACACTGATCACGTGACTGATCATGCACTGATCACTGGCTATCATGCACTGATCACTGGCTATCATGCACTGATCACGTGGCTGATCATGCACTGATCACGTGACTGATCATGCACTGATCACGTCTATATCATGCACTGATCACGTGACTGATCATGCACTGATCACGTGGATGATCATGCACTGATCATGTGACTGATCATGCACTGATCACGTGGCTATCATGCACTGATCACGTGGCTGATCATGCACTGATCACGTAGCTACCATGTACTGGTCACGTGACTGATCATGCACTGATCACGTAATTGATCATGCACTGATCACGTGACTGATCATGCACTGATCACGTGACTGATCATGCACTGATCACGTGACTGATCATGCACTGATCACGTGGCTATCATGCACTGCTCACGTGGCTGATCATGCACTGATCACGTAGCTACCATGTACTGGTCACGTGACTGATCATGCACTGATCACGTGATTGATCATGCACTGATCACGTGGCTGATCATGCACTGATCACGTGGCTGATCACTGATCATGCACTGATCACGTGACTGATCATGCACTGATCACGTGACTGATCATGCACTGATCACGTGGCTGATCATGCACTGATCACGTGACTGATCATGCACTGATCACATGGCTATCATGCACTGATCACGTGGCTGATCATGCACTGATCACGTGGCTGATCATGCACTGATACCGTGACTGAGCATGGACTGATCACATGACTATCATGTAGTGATCACGTGACTTAATGGCGCTGATCATGTGACTGATCATGCACTGATCATGTTTGCTATCATACACTGATCATGTGCCTCTGGAGGCAATAAACAAAGAGCTGAGTAGGCACGAATCAAACAGTCAGCAGGCAATAATCATGGAACTCAGCTGTGAGGAATCATGCTGCTCAGCTGGCAATAATCAAGCAGCTGAGCAGGCAGGAATTACGCAGCACAGCTGGCAATTGTCAAGCAGATGACAGGCAGGAATCGTGCAGCTCAGCTGGCAATTGTCAAGCAGATGAGCAGACAGTAATCACGCAGCTCAGCAGGCCCTGATCACGTGACTGAGCATGCACTGTTCACGTGGCTGATCATACACTGATCACGTGATGATCATGCACTGATCACTTGGATATCATGCACTGATCACGTGGCTGATCATACACTGTTCACGTGTCTGACCATGCACTGATCACGTGGCTGATCATACACTGCTCACGTAACTGATCATGCACTGATCACGTGGCTATCATGCACTGATCACGTGGCTGAACATGCACTGTTCACGTGGCTGATCACACACTGTCACGTGACATATCATGCACTGATCACGTGGCACTCATGCACTGATCACGTGGCTGATCATACTCTGCTCACGTAACTCATCATGCACACATCACGTGGCTATCATGCACTGCTCACGTGGCTCGTCATGGAATGATCACGTAGCTACCATATACTGGTCACGTGACTGATCATGCACTGATCACGTAAATGATCATGCACTGATCACGTGACTGATCATGCACTGATCACGTGGCTATCATGCACTGATCACGTGGCTGATCATGCACGATCACGTAGCAACCATGTACTGGTCACGTGACTGATCATGCACTGATCACGTAATTGATCATGCACTGATCACGTGGCTCATCATGCACTGATCACGTGGCTGATCACACACGTATCACGTGACTGATCATGCACTGATCACGTGACTGATCATGCACTGATCACGTGGCTATCATGCACTGATCACGTGGATATCATGCACTGATCACGTGGCTGATCACACACTATCACGTGACTGATCATGCACTGATCACGTGGCTGATCATGCACTGATCACGTGGCTGATCATGCACTGATCACGCAGCTACCATGCACTGGTCACGTGACTGATCATGCACTGATCACATAATTGATCATGCACTGATCACGTGGCTTATCATGCACTGATCATGTGACTGATCATGCACTGATCATGTTTGGTGTCATACACTGATCATGTGCCTCTGGAGGCAATGAACAAAGAGCTGAGTAGGCACGAATCAGTCAGCAGGCTATAATCATGGAACTCAGCTCTGAGAAATCATGCTGCTCAGCTGGCAATAATCAAGCAGCTGAGCAGGCAGGAATTACGCAGCACAGCTGGCAATTGTCAAGCAGATGACAGGCAGGAATCGTGCAGCTCAGCTGGCAATTGTCAAGCAGATGAGCAGACAGTAATCACGCAGCTCAGCAGGCCCTGATCACGTGACTGAGCATGCACTGTTCACGTGGCTGATCACACACTGATCACGTGACTGATCATGCACTGATCACGTGACTGATCATGCACTGATCACGTGGCTATCATGCACTGATCACGTGGCTGATCATGCACTGATCACGGACTGATCATGCACTGATCACGGGCTATCATGCACTGATACATGACTGACATGCACTGATCACGTGGCTGATCATGCACTGATCACGTGACTGATCATGCACTGATCACGTGGCTGATCATGCACTGATCACGTGGCTGATCATGCACTGATCACGTGGCTATCATGCACTGATCACGTGACTGATCATGCACTGATCACGTGACTGATCATGCACTGATCACGTGGCTGATCATGCACTGATCACGTGACTGATCATGCACTGATCACGTGACTGATCATGCACTGATCACGTGACTGATCATGCACTGATCACGTGGCTGATCATGCACTGATCACGTGGCTGATCATGCACTGATCACGTGGCTGATCATGCATGATCACGCAGCTACCATGTACTGGTCACATGACTGATCATGCACTGATCACGTGACTGATCATGCAGTGATCACGTGGCTATCATGCACTACTCACGTGGCTGATCATGCAATGATCATGTAGCTACCATGTACAGGTCACGTGAATGATCATACACCCATCAGGTGACTGATCATGCACTGATCACGTGGCTATCATGCACTGATCACGAGACTGATCATGCACTGATCACGTCTATATCATGCACTGATCACATGACTGCCCATGCACTGATCACGTGGATGATCATACACTAATCATGTGACAGATCATGCACTGATCACGTGGCTGATCATGCACTGATACCGTGACTGAGCATGGACTGATCACATGACTATCATGTAGTGATCACGTGACTTAATGGCGCTGATCATGTGACTGATCATGCACTGATCATGTTTGCTATCATACACTGATCATGTGCCTCTGGAGGCAATAAACAAAGAGCTGAGTAGGCACGAATCAAACAGTCAGCAGGCAATAATCATGGAACTCAGTGTGAGGAATCATGCTGCTCAGCTGGCAATAATCAAGCAGCTGAGCAGGCAGGAATTACGCAGCACAGCTGGCAATTGTCAAGCAGATGAGCAGACAGTAATCACGCAGCTCAGCAGGCCCAGATCACGTGACTGAGCATGCACTGTTCACGTGGCTGATCATACACTGATCACGTGACAAATCATGCACTGATCACATAGCTATCATGCACTGATCACGTGGCTGATCATGCACTGATCACGTGACTGATCATGCACTGATCACGTGGCTGATCATGCACTGATCACGTGGCTGATCATGCACTGATCACGTGGCTGATCATGCACTGATCACGTGACTGATCATGCACTGATCACGTGGCTATCATGCACTGATCACTGGCTATCATGCACTGATCACGTGGCTGATCATGCACTGATCACGTGACTGATCATGCACTGATCACGTCTATATCATGCACTGATCACGTGACTGATCATGCACTGATCACGTGGATGATCATGCACTGATCATGTGACTGATCATGCACTGATCACGTGGCTATCATGCACTGATCACGTGGCTGATCATGCACTGATCACGTAGCTATCATGCACTGGTCACGTGACTGATCATGCACTGATCACGTGACTGATCATGCACTGATCACGTGACTGATCATGCACTGATCACGTGACTGATCATGCACTGATCACGTGACTGATCATGCACTGATCACGTGGCTATCATGCACTGATCACGTGGCTGATCATGCACTGATCACGTAGCTACCATGCACTGGTCACGTGACTGATCATGCACTGATCACGTGATTGATCATGCACTGATCACGTGGCTGATCATGCACTGATCACGTGGCTGATCATGCACTGATCACGTGACTGATCATGCACTGATCACGTGACTGATCATGCACTGATCACGTGGCTATCATGCACTGATCACGTGGCTGATCATGCACTGATCACGTGCCTGATCATGCACTGATCACATGACTGATCATGCACTGATCACGTGACTGATCATGCACTGATCACGTGGCTATCATGCACTACTCACGTGGCTGATCATGCAATGATCATGTAGCTACCATGTACAGGTCACGTGACTGATCATACACCCATCAGGTGACTGATCATGCACTGATCACGTGGCTATCATGCACTGATCACGTGGCTGATCATGCACTGATCACCTGCCTGGTCATGCACTGATCACGTGACTGATCATGCACTGATCACGTGGCTGATCATGAACTGATCACGTGACTGATCATGCACTGATCACGTGGCTGATCATGCACTGATACCGTGACTGAGCATGGACTGATCACATGACTATCATGTAGTGATCACGTGACTTAATGGCGCTGATCATGTGACTGATCATGCGCTGATCATGTTTGCTATCATACACTGATCATGTGCCTCTGGAGGCAATAAACAAAGAGCTGAGTAGGCACGAATCAAACAGTCAGCAGGCAATAATCATGGAACTCAGGTGTGAGGAATCATGCTGCTCAGCTGGCAATAATCAAGCAGCTGAGCAGGCAGGAATTACGCAGCACAGCTGGCAATTGTCAAGCAGATGACAGGCAGGAATCGTGCAGCTCAGCTGGCAATTGTCAAGCAGATGAGCAGACAGTAATCACGCAGCTCAGCAGGCCCTGATCACGTGACTGAGCATGCACTGTTCACGTGGCTGATCATACACTGATCACGTGATGATCATGCACTGATCACTTGGATATCATGCACTGATCACGTGGCTGATCATACACTGTTCACGTGTCTGACCATGCACTGATCACGTGGCTGATCATACACTGCTCACGTAACTGATCATGCACTGATCACGTGGCTATCATGCACTGATCACGTGGCTGAACATGCACTGTTCACGTGGCTGATCACACACCTGTCACGTGACATATCATGCACTGATCACGTGGCACTCATGCACTGATCACGTGGCTGATCATACTCTGCTCACGTAACTCATCATGCACACATCACGTGGCTATCATGCACTGCTCACGTGGCTCGTCATGGAATGATCACGTAGCTACCATATACTGGTCACGTGACTGATCATGCACTGATCACGTAAATGATCATGCACTGTTCACGTGACTGATCATGTACTGATCACGTGACTGATCATGCACTGATCACGTGGCTATCATGCACTGCTCACGTGGCTGATCATGCAACGATCACGTAGCAACCATGTACTGGTCACGTGACTGATCATGCACTGATCACGTAATTGATCATGCACTGATCACGTGGCTCATCATGCACTGATCACGTGGCTGATCATGCACTGATCACGTGGCTATCATGCACTGATCACGTGGATATCATGCACTGATCACGTGGCTGATCACACACTGATCACGTGACTGATCATGCACTGATCACGTGCTGATCATGCACTGATCACGTGGCTGATCATGCACTGATCACGTGGCTATCATGCACTGATCACGTGACTGATCATGCACTGATCACATGACTGATCATGCACTGATCACGTGGCTTATCATGCACTGATCATGTGACTGATCATGCACTGATCATGTTTGGTGTCATACACTGATCATGTGCCTCTGGAGGCAATGAACATAGAGCTGAGTAGGCACGAATCAGTCAGCATGCAATAATCATGGAACTCAGCTCTGAGAAATCATGCTGCTCAGCTGGCAATAATCAAGTAGATGAGCAGGCAGGAATTACGCAGCACAGGTGGCAATTGTCAAGCAGATGACAGGCAGGAATCGTGCAGCTCAGCTGGCAATTGTCAAGCAGATGAGCAGACAGTAATCACGCAGCTCAGCAGGCCCTGATCACGTGACTGAGCATGCACTGTTCACGTGGCTGATCATACACTGATCACGTGACTGATCATGCACTGATCACGTGACTGATCATGCACTGATCACGTGGCTATCATGCACTGATCACGTGGCTGATCATGCACTGATCACAGGACTGATCATGCACTGATCACGGGCTATCATGCACTGATCACATGACTGACATGCACTGATCACGTGGCTGATCATGCACTGATCACGTGACTGATCATGCACTGATCACGTGACTGATCATGCACTGATCACGTGGCTGATCATGCACTGATCACGTGGCTATCATGCACTGATCACGTGGCTGATCATGCAATGATCACGTAGCTACCATGCACTGATCACGTGACTGATCATGCACTGATCACGTAATTGATCATGCACTGATCACGTGGCTGATCATGCACTGATCACGTGACTGATCATGCACTGATCACGTGACTGATCATGCACTGATCACGTGACTGATCATGCACTGATCACGTGGCTGATCATGCACTGATCACGTGGCTGATCATGCACTGATCACGTGGCTGATCATGCATGATCACGCAGCTACCATGCACTGATCACGTGACTGATCATGCACTGATCACGTGACTGATCATGCACTGATCACGTGGCTATCATGCACTACTCACGTGGCTGATCATGCAATGATCACGTAGCTACCATGTACTGGTCACGTGAATGATCATACACCCATCAGGTGACTGATCATGCACTGATCACGTGGCTATCATGCACTGATCACGTGACTGATCATGCACTGATCACGTCTATATCATGCACTGATCACATGACTGATCATGCACTGATCACGTGGATGATCATACACTGATCACGTGACTGATCATGCACTGATCACGTGGCTGATCATGCACTGATACCGTGACTGAGCATGGACTGATCACATGACTATCATGTAGTGATCACGTGACTTAATGCGCTGATCATGTGACTGATCATGCGCTGATCATGTTTGCTATCATACACTGATCATGTGCCTCTGGAGGCAATAAACAAAGAGCTGAGTAGGCACGAATCAAACAGTCAGCAGGCAATAATCATGGAACTCAGCTGTGAGGAATCATGCTGCTCAGCTGGCAATAATCAAGCAGCTGAGCAGGCAGGAATTACGCAGCACAGCTGATAATTGTCAAGCAGATGACAGGCAGGAATCGTGCAGCTCAGCTGGCAATTGTCAAGCAGATGAGCAGACAGTAATCACGCAGCTCAGCAGGCCCTGATCACGTGACTGAGCATGCACTGTTCACGTGGCTGATCATACACTGATCACGTGACTGATCATGCACTGATCACGTGGCTGATCATGCACTGATCACGTGGCTGATCATGCACTGATCACGTGGCTGATCATGCACTGATCACGTGACTGATCATGCACTGATCACGTGGCTATCATGCACTGATCACGTGGCTGATCATGCACTGATCACGTGGCTGATCATGCATGATCACGCAGCTACCATGTACTGGTCACATGACTGATCATGCACTGATCACGTGACTGATCATGCACTGATCACGTGGCTATCATGCACTACTCACGTGGCTGATCATGCAATGATCATGTAGCTACCATGTACAGGTCACGTGAATGATCATACACCCATCAGGTGACTGATCATGCACTGATCACGTGGCTATCATGCACTGATCACGTGACTGATCATGCACTGATCACGTCTATATCATGCACTGATCACATGACTGCCCATGCACTGATCACGTGGATGATCATACACTGATCATGTGACAGATCATGCACTGATCACGTGGCTGATCATGCACTGATACCGTGACTGAGCATGGACTGATCACATGACTATCATGTAGTGATCACGTGACTTAATGGCGCTGATCATGTGACTGATCATGCACTGATCATGTTTGCTATCATACACTGATCATGTGCCTCTGGAGGCAATAAACAAAGAGCTGAGTAGGCACGAATCAAACAGCAGGCAATAATCATGGAACTCAGGTGTGAGGAATCATGCTGCTCAGCTGGCAATAATCAAGCAGCTGAGCAGGCAGGAATTACGCAGCACAGCTGGCAATTGTCAAGCAGATGACAGGCAGGAATCGTGCAGCTCAGCTGGCAATTGTCAAGCAGATGAGCAGACAGTAATCACGCAGCTCAGCAGGCCCAGATCACGTGACTGAGCATGCACTGTTCACGTGGCTGATCATACACTGATCACGTGACTGATCATGCACTGATCACGTGGATATCATGCACTGATCACGTGGCTGATCATACACTGTTCACGTGTCTGACCATGCACTGATCACGTGGCTGATCATACACTGCTCACGTAACTGATCATGCACTGATCACGTGGCTATCATGCACTGATCACGTGGCTGAACATGCACTGATCACGTGGCTGATCACACACCTGTCACGTGACTATCATGCACTGATCACGTGGCACTCATGCACTGATCACGTGGCTGATCATACACTGATCACGTAACTGATCATGCACACATCACGTGGCTATCATGCACTGATCACGTGGCTGTCATGCAATGATCACGTAGCTACATATACTGTCACGTGACTGATCATGCACTGATCACGTAAATGATCATGCACTGATCACGTGACTGATCATGCACTGATCACGTGACTGATCATGCACTGATCACGTGGCTATCATGCACTGATCACGTGGCTGATCATGCACTGATCACGTGCCTGATCATGCACTGATCACATGACTGATCATGCACTGATCACGTGACTGATCATGCACTGATCACGTGGCTATCATGCACTACTCACGTGGCTGATCATGCAATGATCATGTAGCTACCATGTACAGGTCACGTGAATGATCATACACCCATCAGGTGACTGATCATGCACTGATCACGTGGCTATCATGCACTGATCACGTCTATATCATGCACTGATCACATGACTGCCCATGCACTGATCACGTGGATGATCATACACTAATCATGTGACAGATCATGCACTGATCACGTGGCTGATCATGCACTGATACCGTGACTGAGCATGGACTGATCACATGACTATCATGTAGTGATCACGTGACTTAATGGCGCTGATCATGTGACTGATCATGCACTGATCATGTTTGCTATCATACACTGATCATGTGCCTCTGGAGGCAATAAACAAAGAGCTGAGTAGGCACGAATCAAACAGTCAGCAGGCAATAATCATGGAACTCAGGTGTGAGGAATCATGCTGCTCAGCTGGCAATAATCAAGCAGCTGAGCAGGCAGGAATTACGCAGCACAGCTGGCAATTGTCAAGCAGATGACAGGCAGGAATCGTGCAGCTCAGCTGGCAATTGTCAAGCAGATGAGCAGACAGTAATCACGCAGCTCAGCAGGCCCTGATCACGTGACTGAGCATGCACTGTTCACGTGGCTGATCATACACTGATCACGTGACTGATCATGCACTGATCACGTGGCTATCATGCACTGATCACGTGGCTGATCATACACTGTTCACGTGTCTGACCATGCACTGATCACGTGGCTGATCATACACTGCTCACGTAACTGATCATGCACTGATCACGTGGCTGATCATGCACTGATCACGTGGCTGATCATGCACTGATCACGTGGCTGATCATACACTGATCACGTGACTGATCATGCACTGATCACTGGCTATCATGCACTGATCACTGGCTATCATGCACTGATCACGTGGCTGATCATGCACTGATCACGTGACTGATCATGCACTGATCACGTCTATATCATGCACTGATCACGTGACTGATCATGCACTGATCACGTGGATGATCATGCACTGATCACGTGACTGATCATGCACTGATCACGTGGCTATCATGCACTGATCACGTGGCTGATCATGCACTGATCACGTAGCTACCATGTACTGGTCACGTGACTGATCATGCACTGATCACGTAATTGATCATGCACTGATCACGTGACTGATCATGCACTGATCACGTGACTGATCATGCACTGATCACGTGACTGATCATGCACTGATCACGTGGCTATCATGCACTGATCACGTGGCTGATCATGCACTGATCACGTAGCTACCATGCACTGATCACGTGACTGATCATGCACTGATCACGTGGCTGATCATGCACTGATCACGTGGCTGATCATGCACTGATCACGTGGCTGATCACTGATCATGCACTGATCACGTGACTGATCATGCACTGATCACGTGGCTGATCATGCACTGATCACGTGGCTGATCATGCACTGATCACGTGACTGATCATGCACTGATCACGTGCTGATCATGCACTGATCACGTGGCTGATCATGCACTGATCACGTGGCTGATCATGCACTGATCACGTGCTGATCATGCACTGATCACGTGACTGATCATGCACTGATCACGTGGTATCATGCACTGATCACGTGGCTGATCATGCACTGATCACGTGACTGATCATGCACTGATCACGTGCCTGATCATGCACTGATCACGTGACTGATCATGCACTGATCACGTGGATCATGCACTGATCACGTGGCTGATCATGCACTGATCACGTGGCTGATCATGCACTGATACCGTGACTGAGCATGGACTGATCACATGACTATCATGTAGTGATCACGTGACTTAATGGCGCTGATCATGTGACTGATCATGCACTGATCATGTTTGCTATCATACACTGATCATGTGCCTCTGGAGGCAATAAACAAAGAGCTGAGTAGGCACGAATCAAACAGTCAGCAGGCAATAATCATGGAACTCAGCTGTGAGGAATCATGCTGCTCAGCTGGCAATAATCAAGCAGCTGAGCAGGCAGGAATTACGCAGCACAGCTGGCAATTGTCAAGCAGATGACAGGCAGGAATCGTGCAGCTCAGCTGGCAATTGTCAAGCAGATGAGCAGACAGTAATCACGCAGCTCAGCAGGCCCTGATCACGTGACTGAGCATGCACTGTTCACGTGGCTGATCATACACTGATCACGTGATGATCATGCACTGATCACTTGGATATCATGCACTGATCACGTGGCTGATCATACACTGTTCACGTGTCTGACCATGCACTGATCACGTGGCTGATCATACACTGCTCACGTAACTGATCATGCACTGATCACGTGGCTATCATGCACTGATCACGTGGCTGAACATGCACTGTTCACGTGGCTGATCACACACCTGTCACGTGACATATCATGCACTGATCACGTGGCACTCATGCACTGATCACGTGGCTGATCATACTCTGCTCACGTAACTCATCATGCACACATCACGTGGCTATCATGCACTGCTCACGTGGCTCGTCATGGAATGATCACGTAGCTACCATATACTGGTCACGTGACTGATCATGCACAGATCACGTAAATGATCATGCACTGTTCACGTGACTGATCATGTACTGATCACGTGACTGATCATGCACTGATCACGTGGCTATCATGCTCTGCTCACGTGGCTGATCATGCAACGATCACGTAGCAACCATGTACTGGTCACGTGACTGATCATGCACTGATCACGTAATTGATCATGCACTGATCACGTGGCTCATCATGCACTGATCACGTGGCTGATCATGCACTGATCACGTGGCTGATCATGCACTGATCACGTGGATATCATGCACTGATCACGTGGCTGATCACACACTATCACATGACTGATCATGCACTGATCACGTGGCTGATCATGCACTGATCACGTGGCTATCATGCACTGATCACGTGGCTGATCATGCACTGATCACGTAGCTATCATGCACTGATCACGTGACTGATCATGCACTGATCACGTAATTGATCATGCACTGATCACGTGACTGATCATGCACTGATCACGTGGCTGATCATGCACTGATCACGTGACTGATCATGCACTGATCACGTGGCTATCATGCACTGATCACGTGGCTGATCATGCACTGATCACGTAGCTATCATGCACTGATCACGTGACTGATCATGCACTGATCACGTAATTGATCATGCACTGATCACGTGGCTGATCATGCACTGATCACGTGACTGATCATGCACTGATCACGTGACTGATCATGCACTGATCACGTGGCTATCATGCACTGATCACGTGGCTGATCATGCACTGATCACGTGCCTGATCATGCACTGATCACATGACTGATCATGCACTGATCACGTGACTGATCATGCACTGATCACGTGGCTATCATGCACTGATCACGTGGCTGATCATGCACTGATCACGTAGCTACCATGTACTGGTCACGTGACTGATCATACACTGATCACGTGACTGATCATGCACTGATCACGTGGCTATCATGCACTGATCACGTGGCTGATCATGCACTGATCACGTGGCTGATCATGCACTGATCACGTGACTGATCATGCACTGATCACGTGGCTATCATGCACTGATCACGTGGCTGATCATGCACTGATCACGTGGCTGATCATGCACTGATCACGTGACTGATCATGCACTGATCACGTGACTATCATGCACTGATCACGTGGCTATCATGCACTGATCACGTGGCTGATCATGCACTGATCACGTAGCTATCATGCACTGATCACGTGACTGATCATGCACTGATCACGTGACTGATCATGCACTGATCACGTGGCTATCATGCACTGATCACGTGACTGATCATGCACTGATCACGTCTATATCATGCACTGATCACATGACTGATCATGCACTGATCACGTGGCTGATCATGCACTGATCACGTGACTGATCATGCACTGATCACGTGGCTGATCATGCACTGATCACGTGACTGATCATGCACTGATCACGTGACTGATCATGCACTGATCACGTGACTGATCATGCACTGATCACGTGGCTATCATGCACTGATCACGTGGCTGATCATGCACTGATCACGTGCCTGATCATGCACTGATCACGTGACTGATCATGCACTGATCACGTGGCTATCATGCACTGATCACGTGGCTGATCATGCACTGATCACGTGGCTGATCATGCACTGATCCGTGACTGAGCATGGACTGATCACATGACTATCATGTAGTGATCACGTGACTTAATGGCGCTGATCATGTGACTGATCATGTTTGCTATCATACACTGATCATGTGCCTCTGGAGGCAATAAACAAAGAGCTGAGTAGGCACGAATCAAACAGTCAGCAGGCAATAATCATGGAACTCAGGTGTGAGGAATCATGCTGCTCAGCTGGCAATAATCAAGCAGCTGAGCAGGCAGGAATTACGCAGCACAGCTGGCAATTGTCAAGCAGATGACAGGCAGGAATCGTGCAGCTCAGCTGGCAATTGTCAAGCAGATGAGCAGACAGTAATCACGCAGCTCAGCAGGCCCTGATCACGTGACTGAGCATGCACTGTTCACGTGGCTGATCATACACTGATCACGTGACTGATCATGCACTGATCACGTGGCTATCATGCACTGATCACGTGGCTGATCATACACTGATCACGTGACTGATCATGCACTGATCACGTGGCTGATCATGCACTGATCACGTGGCTGATCATGCACTGATCACGTGGCTGATCATGCACTGATCACGTGGCTGATCATGCACTGATCACGTGACTGATCATGCACTGATCACGTGGCTGATCATGCACTGATCACGTGGCTATCATGCACTGATCACGTGGCTGATCATGCACTGATCACGTGACTGATCATGCACTGATCACGTGGCTATCATGCACTGATCACGTGGCTGATCATGCACTGATCACGTGGCTGATCATGCACTGATCACGTGACTGATCATGCACTGATCACGTCTATATCATGCACTGATCACGTGACTGATCATGCACTGATCACGTGGCTGATCATGCACTGATCACGTGACTGATCATGCACTGATCACGTGGCTATCATGCACTGATCACGTGGCTGATCATGCACTGATCACGTGCTATCATGCACTGATCACGTGACTGATCATGCACTGATCACGTGGCTGATCATGCACTGATCACGTGACTATCATGCACTGATCACGTGACTGATCATGCACTGATCACGTGACTGATCATGCACTGATCACGTGGCTATCATGCACTACTCACGTGGCTGATCATGCAATGATCATGTAGCTACCATGTACTGGTCACGTGACTGATCATACACCCATCAGGTGACTGATCATGCACTGATCACGTGGCTATCATGCACTGATCACGTGGCTGATCATGCACTGATCACGTGCCTGATCATGCACTGATCACGTGACTGATCATGCACTGATCACGTGGCTGATCATGCACTGATCACGTGGCTGATCATGCACTGATCACGTGGCTGATCATGCACTGATACCGTGACTGAGCATGGACTGATCACATGACTATCATGTAGTGATCACGTGACTTAATGGCGCTGATCATGTGACTGATCATGCGCTGATCATGTTTGCTATCATACACTGATCATGTGCCTCTGGAGGCAATAAACAAAGAGCTGAGTAGGCACGAATCAAACAGTCAGCAGGCAATAATCATGGAACTCAGCTGTGAGGAATCATGCTGCTCAGCTGGCAATAATCAAGCAGCTGAGCAGGCAGGAATTACGCAGCACAGCTGGCAATTGTCAAGCAGATGACAGGCAGGAATCGTGCAGCTCAGCTGGCAATTGTCAAGCAGATGAGCAGACAGTAATCACGCAGCTCAGCAGGCCCAGATCACGTGACTGAGCATGCACTGTTCACGTGGCTGATCATACACTGATCACGTGACTGATCATGCACTGATCACGTGGCTATCATGCACTGATCACGTGGCTGATCATACACTGTTCACGTGTCTGACCATGCACTGATCACGTGGCTGATCATACACTGCTCACGTAACTGATCATGCACTGATCACGTGGCTGATCATGCACTGATCACGTGGCTGATCATGCACTGTTCACGTGGCTGATCATGCACTGATCACGTGACTGATCATGCACTGATCACTGGCTATCATGCACTGATCACTGGCTATCATGCACTGATCACGTGGCTGATCATGCACTGATCACGTGACTGATCATGCACTGATCACGTCTATATCATGCACTGATCACGTGACTGATCATGCACTGATCACGTGGATGATCATGCACTGATCACGTGACTGATCATGCACTGATCACGTGGCTATCATGCACTGATCACGTGGCTGATCATGCACTGATCACGTGGCTATCATGTACTGTCACGTGACTGATCATGCACTGATCACGTAATTGATCATGCACTGATCACGTGACTGATCATGCACTGATCACGTGACTGATCATGCACTGATCACGTGACTGATCATGCACTGATCACGTGGCTATCATGCACTGATCACGTGGCTGATCATGCACTGATCACGTAGCTACCATGCACTGATCACGTGACTGATCATGCACTGATCACGTGACTGATCATGCACTGATCACGTGGCTGATCATGCACTGATCACGTGGCTGATCATGCACTGATCACGTGGCTGATCATGCACTGATCACGTGACTGATCATGCACTGATCACGTGGCTATCATGCACTGATCACGTGGCTGATCATGCACTGATCACGTGACTGATCATGCACTGATCACGTGGCTATCATGCACTATCACGTGGCTGATCATGCAATGATCATGTAGCTACCATGTACTGGTCACGTGACTGATCATACACCCATCAGGTGACTGATCATGCACTGATCACGTGGCTATCATGCACTGATCACGTGGCTGATCATGCACTGATCACGTGCCTGATCATGCACTGATCACGTGACTGATCATGCACTGATCACGTGGCTGATCATGCACTGATCACGTGGCTGATCATGCACTGATCACGTGGCTGATCATGCACTGATACCGTGACTGAGCATGGACTGATCACATGACTATCATGTAGTGATCACGTGACTTAATGGCGCTGATCATGTGACTGATCATGCACTGATCATGTTTGCTATCATACACTGATCATGTGCCTCTGGAGGCAATAAACAAAGAGCTGAGTAGGCACGAATCAGTCAGCAGGCAATAATCATGGAACTCAGGTGTGAGGAATCATGCTGCTCAGCTGGCAATAATCAAGCAGCTGAGCAGGCAGGAATTACGCAGCACAGCTGGCAATTGTCAAGCAGATGACAGGCAGGAATCGTGCAGCTCAGCTGGCAATTGTCAAGCAGATGAGCAGACAGTAATCACGCAGCTCAGCAGGCCCAGATCACGTGACTGAGCATGCACTGTTCACGTGGCTGATCATACACTGATCACGTGACTGATCATGCACTGATCACGTGGCTATCATGCACTGATCACGTGGCTGATCATACACTGATCACGTAACTGATCATGCACTGATCACGTGGCTATCATGCACTGATCACGTGGCTGATCATGCACTGATCACGTGGCTGATCATGCACTGATCACGTGGCTGATCATGCACTGATCACGTGACTGATCATGCACTGATCACGTGGCTGATCATGCACTGATCACGTGGCTATCATGCACTGATCACGTGGCTGATCATGCACTGATCACGTGACTGATCATGCACTGATCACGTGGCTATCATGCACTGATCACTGGCTATCATGCACTGATCACGTGGCTGATCATGCACTGATCACGTGACTGATCATGCACTGATCACGTCTATATCATGCACTGATCACGTGACTGATCATGCACTGATCACGTGGATGATCATACACTGATCATGTGACTGATCATGCACTGATCACGTGGCTATCATGCACTGATCACGTGGCTGATCATGCACTGATCACGTAGCTACCATGTACTGGTCACGTGACTGATCATGCACTGATCACGTAATTGATCATGCACTGATCACGTGACTTATCATGCACTGATCACGTGACTGATCATGCACTGATCACGTGACTGATCATGCACTGATCACGTGGCTATCATGCACTGATCACGTGGCTGATCATGCAATGATCACGTAGCTACCATGTACTGGTCACGTGACTGATCATGCACTGATCACGTGACTGATCATGCACTGATCACGTGGCTGATCATGCACTGATCACGTGGCTGATCATGCACTGATCACGTGCCTGATCATGCACTGATCACGTGACTGATCATGCACTGATCACGTGGCTGATCATGCACTGATCACGTGGCTGATCATGCACTGATCACGTGGCTGATCATGCACTGATACCGTGACTGAGCATGGACTGATCACATGACTATCATGTAGTGATCACGTGACTTAATGGCGCTGATCATGTGACTGATCATGCACTGATCATGTTTGCTATCATACACTGATCATGTGCCTCTGGAGGCAATAAACAAAGAGCTGAGTAGGCACGAATCAAACAGTCAGCAGGCAATAATCATGGAACTCAGCTGTGAGGAATCATGCTGCTCAGCTGGCAATAATCAAGCAGCTGAGCAGGCAGGAATTACGCAGCACAGCTGGCAATTGTCAAGCAGATGACAGGCAGGAATCGTGCAGCTCAGCTGGCAATTGTCAAGCAGATGAGCAGACAGTAATCACGCAGCTCAGCAGGCCCTGATCACGTGACTGAGCATGCACTGTTCACGTGGCTGATCATACACTGATCACGTGATGATCATGCACTGATCACTTGGATATCATGCACTGATCACGTGGCTGATCATACACTGTTCACGTGTCTGACCATGCACTGATCACGTGGCTGATCATACACTGCTCACGTAACTGATCATGCACTGATCACGTGGCTATCATGCACTGATCACGTGGCTGAACATGCACTGTTCACGTGGCTGATCACACACCTGTCACGTGACATATCATGCACTGATCACGTGGCACTCATGCACTGATCACGTGGCTGATCATACTCTGCTCACGTAACTCATCATGCACACATCACGTGGCTATCATGCACTGCTCACGTGGCTCGTCATGGAATGATCACGTAGCTACCATATACTGGTCACGTGACTGATCATGCACAGATCACGTAAATGATCATGCACTGTTCACGTGACTGATCATGTACTGATCACGTGACTGATCATGCACTGATCACGTGGCTATCATGCTCTGCTCACGTGGCTGATCATGCAACGATCACGTAGCAACCATGTACTGGTCACGTGACTGATCATGCACTGATCACGTAATTGATCCTGCACTGATCACGTGGCTCATCATGCACTGATCACGTGGCTGATCACACATGTATCACGTGACTGATCATGCACTGATCACGTGGCTCTCATGCACTGATCACGTGGCTATCATGCACTGATCACGTGGATATCATGCACTGATCACGTGGCTGATCACACACGTATCACATGACTGATCATGCACTGATCACGTGGCTATCATGCACTGATCACGTGGCTATCATGCACTGATCACGTGGCTGATCATGCAATGATCACGTAGCTATCATGCACTGATCACGTGACTGATCATGCACTGATCACGTGATTGATCATGCACTGATCACGTGGCTGATCATGCACTGATCACGTGGCTGATCATGCACTGATCACGTGACTGATCATGCACTGATCACGTGGCTATCATGCACTGATCACGTGGCTGATCATGCACTGATCACGTAGCTATCATGCACTGATCACGTGACTGATCATGCACTGATCACGTGACTGATCATGCACTGATCACGTGGCTGATCATGCACTGATCACGTGGCTGATCATGCACTGATCACGTGACTGATCATGCACTGATCACGTGACTGATCATGCACTGATCACGTGGCTATCATGCACTGATCACGTGGCTGATCATGCACTGATCACGTGCCTGATCATGCACTGATCACATGACTGATCATGCACTGATCACGTGACTGATCATGCACTGATCACGTGGCTATCATGCACTACTCACGTGGCTGATCATGCAATGATCATGTAGCTACCATGTACAGGTCACGTGACTGATCATACACCCATCAGGTGACTGATCATGCACTGATCACGTGGCTATCATGCACTGATCACGTGGCTGATCATGCACTGATCACGTGCCTGGTCATGCACTGATCACGTGACTGATCATGCACTGATCACGTGGCTGATCATGCACTGATCACGTGGCTGATCATGCACTGATCACGTGGCTGATCATGCACTGATACCGTGACTGAGCATGGACTGATCACATGACTATCATGTAGTGATCACGTGACTTAATGGCGCTGATCATGTGACTGATCATGCGCTGATCATGTTTGCTATCATACACTGATCATGTGCCTCTGGAGGCAATAAACAAAGAGCTGAGTAGGCACGAATCAAACAGTCAGCAGGCAATAATCATGGAACTCAGCTGTGAGGAATCATGCTGCTCAGCTGGCAATAATCAAGCAGCTGAGCAGGCAGGAATTACGCAGCACAGCTGGCAATTGTCAAGCAGATGACAGGCAGGAATCGTGCAGCTCAGCTGGCAATTGTCAAGCAGATGAGCAGACAGTAATCACGCAGCTCAGCAGGCCCAGATCACGTGACTGAGCATGCACTGTTCACGTGGCTGATCATACACTGATCACGTGACTGATCATGCACTGATCACGTGGCTATCATGCACTGATCACGTGGCTGATCATACACTGTTCACGTGTCTGACCATGCACTGATCACGTGGCTGATCATACACTGCTCACGTAACTGATCATGCACTGATCACGTGGCTGATCATGCACTGATCACGTGGCTGATCATGCACTGATCACGTGGCTGATCATACACTGATCACGTGACTGATCATGCACTGATCACTGGCTATCATGCACTGATCACTGGCTATCATGCACTGATCACGTGGCTGATCATGCACTGATCACGTGACTGATCATGCACTGATCACGTCTATATCATGCACTGATCACGTGACTGATCATGCACTGATCACGTGGATGATCATGCACTGATCACGTGACTGATCATGCACTGATCACGTGGCTATCATGCACTGATCACGTGGCTGATCATGCAATGATCACGTAGCTACCATGTACTGGTCACGTGACTGATCATGCACTGATCACGTAATTGATCATGCACTGATCACGTGACTGATCATGCACTGATCACGTGACTGATCATGCACTGATCACGTGACTGATCATGCACTGATCACGTGGCTATCATGCACTGATCACGTGGCTGATCATGCACTGATCACGTGGCTATCATGCACTGATCACGTGACTGATCATGCACTGATCACGTGGCTGATCATGCACTGATCACGTGACTGATCATGCACTGATCACGTGACTGATCATGCACTGATCACGTGACTGATCATGCACTGATCACGTGGCTATCATGCACTACTCACGTGGCTGATCATGCAATGATCATGTAGCTACCATGTACTGGTCACGTGACTGATCATACACCCATCAGGTGACTGATCATGCACTGATCACGTGGCTATCATGCACTGATCACGTGGCTGATCATGCACTGATCACGTGCCTGGTCATGCACTGATCACGTGACTGATCATGCACTGATCACGTGGCTATCATGCACTGATCACGTGGCTGATCATGCACTGATCACGTGGCTGATCATGCACTGATACCGTGACTGAGCATGGACTGATCACATGACTATCATGTAGTGATCACGTGACTTAATGGCGCTGATCATGTGACTGATCATGCACTGATCATGTTTGCTATCATACACTGATCATGTGCCTCTGGAGGCAATAAACAAAGAGCTGAGTAGGCACGAATCAAACAGTCAGCAGGCAATAATCATGGAACTCAGGTGTGAGGAATCATGCTGCTCAGCTGGCAATAATCAAGCAGCTGAGCAGGCAGGAATTACGCAGCACAGCTGGCAATTGTCAAGCAGATGAGCAGACAGTAATCACGCAGCTCAGCAGGCCCTGATCACGTGACTGAGCATGCACTGTTCACGTGGCTGATCATACACTGATCACGTGATGATCATGCACTGATCACGTGGATATCATGCACTGATCACGTGGCTGATCATACACTGTTCACGTGTCTGACCATGCACTGATCACGTGGCTGATCATACACTGCTCACGTAACTGATCATGCACTGATCACGTGGCTATCATGCACTGATCACGTGGCTGATCATGCACTGATCACGTGGCTGATCACACACTGTCACGTGACTATCATGCACTGATCACGTGGCTGATCATACACTGATCACGTGACTGATCATGCACACATCACGTGGCTATCATGCACTGCTCACGTGGCTCGTCATGGAATGATCACGTAGCTACCATATACTGGTCACGTGACTGATCATGCACTGATCACGTAAATGATCATGCACTGATCACGTGACTGATCATGCACTGATCACGTGACTGATCATGCACTGATCACGTGGCTATCATGCACTGCTCACGTGGCTGATCATGCAACGATCACGTAGCAACCATGTACTGGTCACGTGACTGATCATGCACTGATCACGTAATTGATCATGCACTGATCACGTGGCTCATCATGCACTGATCACGTGGCTGATCATGCACTGATCACGTGGCTATCATGCACTGATCACGTGGATATCATGCACTGATCACGTGGCTGATCATGCACTGATCACGTGACTGATCATGCACTGATCACGTGACTGATCATGCACTGATCACGTGGCTGATCATGCACTGATCACGCAGCTACCATGCACTGATCACGTGACTGATCATGCACTGATCACATAATTGATCATGCACTGATCACGTGGCTTATCATGCACTGATCATGTGACTGATCATGCACTGATCATGTTTGGTGTCATACACTGATCATGTGCCTCTGGAGGCAATGAACAAAGAGCTGAGTAGGCACGAATCAGTCAGCAGGCAATAATCATGGAACTCAGCTCTGAGAAATCATGCTGCTCAGCTGGCAATAATCAAGCAGCTGAGCAGGCAGGAATTACGCAGCACAGGTGGCAATTGTCAAGCAGATGACAGGCAGGAATCGTGCAGCTCAGCTGGCAATTGTCAAGCAGATGAGCAGACAGTAATCACGCAGCTCAGCAGGCCCTGATCACGTGACTGAGCATGCACTGTTCACGTGGCTGATCATACACTGATCACGTGACTGATCATGCACTGATCACGTGACTGATCATGCACTGATCACGTGGCTATCATGCACTGATCACGTGGCTGATCATACACTGATCACAGGACTGATCATGCACTGATCACGGGCTATCATGCACTGATACATGACTGACATGCACTGATCACGTGGCTGATCATGCACTGATCACGTGACTGATCATGCACTGATCACGTGACTGATCATGCACTGATCACGTGGCTGATCATGCACTGATCACGTGGCTATCATGCACTGATCACGTGGCTGATCATGCATGATCACGTAGCTACCATGTACTGGTCACGTGACTGATCATGCACTGATCACGTAATTGATCATGCACTGATCACGTGGCTGATCATGCACTGATCACGTGGCTGATCATGCACTGATCACGTGACTGATCATGCACTGATCACGTGACTGATCATGCACTGATCACGTGGCTGATCATGCACTGATCACGTGGCTGATCATGCACTGATCACGTGGCTGATCATGCATGATCACGCAGCTACCATGTACTGGTCACATGACTGATCATGCACTGATCACGTGACTGATCATGCAGTGATCACGTGGCTATCATGCACTACTCACGTGGCTGATCATGCAATGATCATGTAGCTACCATGTACAGGTCACGTGAATGATCATACACCCATCAGGTGACTGATCATGCACTGATCACGTGGCTATCATGCACTGATCACGAGACTGATCATGCACTGATCACGTCTATATCATGCACTGATCACATGACTGCCCATGCACTGATCACGTGGATGATCATACACTAATCATGTGACAGATCATGCACTGATCACGTGGCTGATCATGCACTGATACCGTGACTGAGCATGGACTGATCACATGACTATCATGTAGTGATCACGTGACTTAATGGCGCTGATCATGTGACTGATCATGCGCTGATCATGTTTGCTATCATACACTGATCATGTGCCTCTGGAGGCAATAAACAAAGAGCTGAGTAGGCACGAATCAAACAGCAGGCAATAATCATGGAACTCAGTGTGAGGAATCATGCTGCTCAGCTGGCAATAATCAAGCAGCTGAGCAGGCAGGAATTACGCAGCACAGCTGGCAATTGTCAAGCAGATGACAGGCAGGAATCGTGCAGCTCAGCTGGCAATTGTCAAGCAGATGAGCAGACAGTAATCACGCAGCTCAGCAGGCCCAGATCACGTGACTGAGCATGCACTGTTCACGTGGCTGATCATACACTGATCACGTGACTGATCATGCACTGATCACGTGGCTATCATGCACTGATCACGTGGCTGATCATACACTGTTCACGTGTCTGACCATGCACTGATCACGTGGCTGATCATACACTGCTCACGTAACTGATCATGCACTGATCACGTGGCTATCATGCACTGATCACGTGGCTGAACATGCACTGTTCACGTGGCTGATCACACACTGTCACGTGACATATCATGCACTGATCACGTGGCACTCATGCACTGATCACGTGGCTGATCATACTCTGCTCACGTAACTCATCATGCACACATCACGTGGCTATCATGCACTGCTCACGTGGCTGTCATGGAATGATCACGTAGCTACATATACTGGTCACGTGACTGATCATGCACTGATCACGTAAATGATCATGCACTGATCACGTGACTGATCATGCACTGATCACGTGACTGATCATGCACTGATCACGTGGCTATCATGCACTGATCACGTGGCTGATCATGCACTGATCACGTGCCTGATCATGCACTGATCACATGACTGATCATGCACTGATCACGTGACTGATCATGCACTGATCACGTGGCTATCATGCACTACTCACGTGGCTGATCATGCAATGATCATGTAGCTACCATGTACAGGTCACGTGAATGATCATACACCCATCAGGTGACTGATCATGCACTGATCACGTGGCTATCATGCACTGATCACGTCTATATCATGCACTGATCACATGACTGCCCATGCACTGATCACGTGGATGATCATACACTAATCATGTGACAGATCATGCACTGATCACGTGGCTGATCATGCACTGATACCGTGACTGAGCATGGACTGATCACATGACTATCATGTAGTGATCACGTGACTTAATGGCGCTGATCATGTGACTGATCATGCGCTGATCATGTTTGCTATCATACACTGATCATGTGCCTCTGGAGGCAATAAACAAAGAGCTGAGTAGGCACGAATCAAACAGTCAGCAGGCAATAATCATGGAACTCAGGTGTGAGGAATCATGCTGCTCAGCTGGCAATAATCAAGCAGCTGAGCAGGCAGGAATTACGCAGCACAGCTGGCAATTGTCAAGCAGATGACAGGCAGGAATCGTGCAGCTCAGCTGGCAATTGTCAAGCAGATGAGCAGACAGTAATCACGCAGCTCAGCAGGCCCTGATCACGTGACTGAGCATGCACTGTTCACGTGGCTGATCATACACTGATCACGTGACTGATCATGCACTGATCACGTGGCTATCATGCACTGATCACGTGGCTGATCATACACTGTTCACGTGTCTGACCATGCACTGATCACGTGGCTGATCATACACTGCTCACGTAACTGATCATGCACTGATCACGTGGCTGATCATGCACTGATCACGTGGCTGATCATGCACTGATCACGTGGCTGATCATGCACTGATCACGTGACTGATCATGCACTGATCACTGGCTATCATGCACTCATCACTGGCTATCATGCACTGATCACGTGGCTGATCATGCACTGATCACGTGACTGATCATGCACTGATCACGTCTATATCATGCACTGATCACGTGACTGATCATGCACTGATCACGTGGATGATCATGCACTGATCACGTGACTGATCATGCACTGATCACGTGGCTATCATGCACTGATCACGTGGCTGATCATGCAATGATCACGTAGCTACCATGTACTGGTCACGTGACTGATCATGCACTGATCACGTAATTGATCATGCACTGATCACGTGACTGATCATGCACTGATCACGTGACTGATCATGCACTGATCACGTGACTGATCATGCACTGATCACGTGGCTATCATGCACTGCTCACGTGGCTGATCATGCAATGATCACGTAGCTACCATGTACTGGTCACGTGACTGATCATGCACTGATCACGTGACTGATCATGCACTGATCACGTGGCTGATCATGCACTGATCACGTGGCTGATCACTGATCATGCACTGATCACGTGACTGATCATGCACTGATCACGTGACTGATCATGCACTGATCACGTGCCTGATCATGCACTGATCACGTGACTGATCATGCACTGATCACATGGCTATCATGCACTGATCACGTGGCTGATCATGCACTGATCACGTGGCTGATCATGCACTGATACCGTGACTGAGCATGGACTGATCACATGACTATCATGTAGTGATCACGTGACTTAATGGCGCTGATCATGTGACTGATCATGCACTGATCATGTTTGCTATCATACACTGATCATGTGCCTCTGGAGGCAATAAACAAAGAGCTGAGTAGGCACGAATCAAACAGTCAGCAGGCAATAATCATGGAACTCAGCTGTGAGGAATCATGCTGCTCAGCTGGCAATAATCAAGCAGCTGAGCAGGCAGGAATTACGCAGCACAGCTGGCAATTGTCAAGCAGATGACAGGCAGGAATCGTGCAGCTCAGCTGGCAATTGTCAAGCAGATGAGCAGACAGTAATCACGCAGCTCAGCAGGCCCTGATCACGTGACTGAGCATGCACTGTTCACGTGGCTGATCATACACTGATCACGTGATGATCATGCACTGATCACTTGGATATCATGCACTGATCACGTGGCTGATCATACACTGTTCACGTGTCTGACCATGCACTGATCACGTGGCTGATCATACACTGCTCACGTAACTGATCATGCACTGATCACGTGGCTATCATGCACTGATCACGTGGCTGAACATGCACTGTTCACGTGGCTGATCACACACCTGTCACGTGACATATCATGCACTGATCACGTGGCACTCATGCACTGATCACGTGGCTGATCATACTCTGCTCACGTAACTCATCATGCACACATCACGTGGCTATCATGCACTGCTCACGTGGCTCGTCATGGAATGATCACGTAGCTACCATATACTGGTCACGTGACTGATCATGCACAGATCACGTAAATGATCATGCACTGATCACGTGACTGATCATGCACTGATCACGTGGCTATCATGCACTGCTCACGTGGCTGATCATGCAACGATCACGTAGCAACCATGTACTGGTCACGTGACTGATCATGCACTGATCACGTAATTGATCATGCACTGATCACGTGGCTCATCATGCACTGATCACGTGGCTGATCACACACGTATCACGTGACTGATCATGCACTGATCACGTGACTGATCATGCACTGATCACGTGGCTATCATGCACTGATCACGTGGATATCATGCACTGATCACGTGGCTGATCACACACGATCACGTGACTGATCATGCACTGATCACGTGACTGATCATGCACTGATCACGTGGCTGATCATGCAATGATCACACAGCTACCATGTACTGGTCACATGACTGATCATGCACTGATCACGTAATTGATCATGCACTGATCACGTGGCTTATCATGCACTGATCATGTGACTGATCATGTGCTGATCATGTTTGGTGTCATACACTGATCATGTGCCTCTGGAGGCAATGAACAAAGAGCTGAGTAGGCACGAATCAGTCAGCAGGCTATAATCATGGAACTCAGCTCTGAGAAATCATGCTGCTCAGCTGGCAATAATCAAGTAGATGAGCAGGCAGGAATTACGCAGCACAGGTGGCAATTGTCAAGCAGATGACAGGCAGGAATCGTGCAGCTCAGCTGGCAATTGTCAAGCAGATGAGCAGACAGTAATCACGCAGCTCAGCAGGCCCTGATCACGTGACTGAGCATGCACTGTTCACGTGGCTGATCATACACTGATCACGTGACTGATCATGCACTGATCACGTGACTGATCATGCACTGATCACGTGGCTATCATGCACTGATCACGTGGCTGATCATGCACTGATCACAGGACTGATCATGCACTGATCACGGGCTATCATGCACTGATACATGACTGACATGCACTGATCACGTGGCTGATCATGCACTGATCACGTGACTGATCATGCACTGATCACGTGGCTGATCATGCACTGATCACGTGGCTGATCATGCACTGATCACGTAGCTATCATGCACTGATCACGTGACTGATCATGCACTGATCACGTGATTGATCATGCACTGATCATGTGGCTGATCATGCACTGATCACGTGACTGATCATGCACTGATCACGTGACTGATCATGCACTGATCACGTGACTGATCATGCACTGATCACGTGGCTATCATGCACTGATCACGTGGCTGATCATGCACTGATCACGTGGCTGATCATGCATGATCACGCAGCTACCATGTACTGGTCACATGACTGATCATGCACTGATCACGTGACTGATCATGCACTGATCACGTGGCTATCATGCACTACTCACGTGGCTGATCATGCAATGATCATGTAGCTACCATGTACAGGTCACGTGAATGATCATACACCCATCAGGTGACTGATCATGCACTGATCACGTGGCTATCATGCACTGATCACGAGACTGATCATGCACTGATCACGTCTATATCATGCACTGATCACATGACTGCCCATGCACTGATCACGTGGATGATCATACACTAATCATGTGACAGATCATGCACTGATCACGTGGCTGATCATGCACTGATACCGTGACTGAGCATGGACTGATCACATGACTATCATGTAGTGATCACGTGACTTAATGGCGCTGATCATGTGACTGATCATGCGCTGATCATGTTTGCTATCATACACTGATCATGTGCCTCTGGAGGCAATAAACAAAGAGCTGAGTAGGCACGAATCAAACAGTCAGCAGGCAATAATCATGGAACTCAGTGTGAGGAATCATGCTGCTCAGCTGGCAATAATCAAGCAGCTGAGCAGGCAGGAATTACGCAGCACAGCTGGCAATTGTCAAGCAGATGAGCAGACAGTAATCACGCAGCTCAGCAGGCCCAGATCACGTGACTGAGCATGCACTGTTCACGTGGCTGATCATACACTGATCACGTGACTGATCATGCACTGATCACGTGGCTATCATGCACTGATCACGTGGCTGATCATACACTGATCACGTGACTGATCATGCACTGATCACGTGGCTGATCATGCACTGATCACGTGGCTGATCATGCACTGATCACGTGGCTGATCATGCACTGATCACGTGACTGATCATGCACTGATCACGTGGCTATCATGCACTGATCACTGGCTATCATGCACTGATCACGTGGCTGATCATACACTGATCACGTGACTGATCATGCACTGATCACGTCTATATCATGCACTGATCACGTGACTGATCATGCACTGATCACGTGGATGATCATGCACTGATCATGTGACTGATCATGCACTGATCACGTGGCTATCATGCACTGATCACGTGGCTGATCATGCACTGATCACGTAGCTATCATGTACTGATCACGTGACTGATCATGCACTGATCACGTAATTGATCATGCACTGATCACGTGACTGATCATGCACTGATCACGTGACTGATCATGCACTGATCACGTGACTGATCATGCACTGATCACGTGGCTATCATGCACTGATCACGTGGCTGATCATGCACTGATCACGTAGCTACCATGTACTGATCACGTGACTGATCATGCACTGATCACGTGACTGATCATGCACTGATCACGTGGCTGATCATGCACTGATCACGTGGCTGATCATGCACTGATCACGTGACTGATCATGCACTGATCACGTGACTGATCATGCACTGATCACGTGGCTATCATGCACTGATCACGTGGCTGATCATGCACTGATCACGTGCCTGATCATGCACTGATCACATGACTGATCATGCACTGATCACGTGACTGATCATGCACTGATCACGTGGCTATCATGCACTACTCACGTGGCTGATCATGCAATGATCATGTAGCTACCATGTACTGGTCACGTGACTGATCATACACCCATCAGGTGACTGATCATGCACTGATCACGTGGCTATCATGCACTGATCACGTGGCTGATCATGCACTGATCACCTGCCTGGTCATGCACTGATCACGTGACTGATCATGCACTGATCACGTGGCTATCATGAACTGATCACGTGGCTGATCATGCACTGATCACGTGGCTGATCATGCACTGATACCGTGACTGAGCATGGACTGATCACATGACTATCATGTAGTGATCACGTGACTTAATGGCGCTGATCATGTGACTGATCATGCGCTGATCATGTTTGCTATCATACACTGATCATGTGCCTCTGGAGGCAATAAACAAAGAGCTGAGTAGGCACGAATCAAACAGTCAGCAGGCAATAATCATGGAACTCAGGTGTGAGGAATCATGCTGCTCAGCTGGCAATAATCAAGCAGCTGAGCAGGCAGGAATTACGCAGCACAGCTGGCAATTGTCAAGCAGATGACAGGCAGGAATCGTGCAGCTCAGCTGGCAATTGTCAAGCAGATGAGCAGACAGTAATCACGCAGCTCAGCAGGCCCTGATCACGTGACTGAGCATGCACTGTTCACGTGGCTGATCATACACTGATCACGTGATGATCATGCACTGATCACTTGGATATCATGCACTGATCACGTGGCTGATCATACACTGTTCACGTGTCTGACCATGCACTGATCACGTGGCTGATCATACACTGCTCACGTAACTGATCATGCACTGATCACGTGGCTATCATGCACTGATCACGTGGCTGAACATGCACTGTTCACGTGGCTGATCACACACCTGTCACGTGACATATCATGCACTGATCACGTGGCACTCATGCACTGATCACGTGGCTGATCATACTCTGCTCACGTAACTCATCATGCACACATCACGTGGCTATCATGCACTGCTCACGTGGCTCGTCATGGAATGATCACGTAGCTACCATATACTGGTCACGTGACTGATCATGCACAGATCACGTAAATGATCATGCACTGTTCACGTGACTGATCATGTACTGATCACGTGACTGATCATGCACTGATCACGTGGCTATCATGCACTGCTCACGTGGCTGATCATGCAACGATCACGTAGCAACCATGTACTGGTCACGTGACTGATCATGCACTGATCACGTAATTGATCATGCACTGATCACGTGGCTCATCATGCACTGATCACGTGGCTGATCATGCACTGATCACGTGGCTATCATGCACTGATCACGTGGATATCATGCACTGATCACGTGGCTGATCATGCACTGATCACGTGACTGATCATGCACTGATCACGTGGCTGATCATGCACTGATCACGTGGCTGATCATGCACTGATCACGTGGCTATCATGCACTGGTCACGTGACTGATCATGCACTGATCACGTAACTGATCATGCACTGATCACGTGGCTTATCATGCACTGATCATGTGACTGATCATGTGCTGATCATGTTTGGTGTCATACACTGATCATGTGCCTCTGGAGGCAATGAACATAGAGCTGAGTAGGCACGAATCAGTCAGCATGCTATAATCATGGAACTCAGCTCTGAGAAATCATGCTGCTCAGCTGGCAATAATCAAGTAGATGAGCAGGCAGGAATTACGCAGCACAGGTGGCAATTGTCAAGCAGATGACAGGCAGGAATCGTGCAGCTCAGCTGGCAATTGTCAAGCAGATGAGCAGACAGTAATCACGCAGCTCAGCAGGCCCTGATCACGTGACTGAGCATGCACTGTTCACGTGGCTGATCATACACTGATCACGTGACTGATCATGCACTGATCACGTGACTGATCATGCACTGATCACGTGGCTATCATGCACTGATCACGTGGCTGATCATGCACTGATCACAGGACTGATCATGCACTGATCACGGGCTATCATGCACTGATACATGACTGACATGCACTGATCACGTGGCTGATCATGCACTGATCACGTGACTGATCATGCACTGATCACGTGACTGATCATGCACTGATCACGTGGCTGATCATGCACTGATCACGTGGCTATCATGCACTGATCACGTGGCTGATCATGCAATGATCAAGCTACCATGCACTGATCACGTGACTGATCATGCACTGATCACGTAATTGATCATGCACTGATCACGTGGCTGATCATGCACTGATCACGTGACTGATCATGCACTGATCACGTGACTGATCATGCACTGATCACGTGACTGATCATGCACTGATCACGTGGCTATCATGCACTGATCACGTGGCTGATCATGCACTGATCACGTGGCTGATCATGCATGATCACGCAGCTACCATGCACTGGTCACATGACTGATCATGCACTGATCACGTGACTGATCATGCACTGATCACGTGGCTATCATGCACTACTCACGTGGCTGATCATGCAATGATCATGTAGCTACCATGTACTGGTCACGTGAATGATCATACACCCATCAGGTGACTGATCATGCACTGATCACGTGGCTATCATGCACTGATCACGTGACTGATCATGCACTGATCACGTCTATATCATGCACTGATCACATGACTGATCATGCACTGATCACGTGGATGATCATACACTGATCATGTGACTGATCATGCACTGATCACGTGGCTGATCATGCACTGATACCGTGACTGAGCATGGACTGATCACATGACTATCATGTAGTGATCACGTGACTTAATGGCGCTGATCATGTGACTGATCATGCGCTGATCATGTTTGCTATCATACACTGATCATGTGCCTCTGGAGGCAATAAACAAAGAGCTGAGTAGGCACGAATCAAACAGTCAGCAGGCAATAATCATGGAACTCAGCTGTGAGGAATCATGCTGCTCAGCTGGCAATAATCAAGCAGCTGAGCAGGCAGGAATTACGCAGCACAGCTGGCAATTGTCAAGCAGATGACAGGCAGGAATCGTGCAGCTCAGCTGGCAATTGTCAAGCAGATGAGCAGACAGTAATCACGCAGCTCAGCAGGCCCTGATCACGTGACTGAGCATGCACTGTTCACGTGGCTGATCATACACTGATCACGTGACTGATCATGCACTGATCACGTGGCTGATCATGCACTGATCACGTGGCTGATCATGCACTGATCACGTGGCTGATCATGCACTGATCACGTGACTGATCATGCACTGATCACGTGGCTGATCATGCACTGATCACGTGGCTGATCATGCACTGATCACGTGGCTGATCATGCATGATCACGCAGCTACCATGTACTGGTCACATGACTGATCATGCACTGATCACGTGACTGATCATGCACTGATCACGTGGCTATCATGCACTACTCACGTGGCTGATCATGCAATGATCATGTAGCTACCATGTACAGGTCACGTGAATGATCATACACCCATCAGGTGACTGATCATGCACTGATCACGTGGCTATCATGCACTGATCACGTGACTG
The DNA here is from genome assembly GCF_032452875.1 of Bos javanicus. Taxonomy (NCBI): domain Eukaryota; kingdom Metazoa; phylum Chordata; class Mammalia; order Artiodactyla; family Bovidae; genus Bos; species Bos javanicus. The sequence continues at coordinate 99,218 of NW_026894327.1, read as the reverse complement.
ATCATGCACTGATCACGTCTATATCATGCACTGATCACATGACTGCCCATGCACTGATCACGTGGATGATCATACACTGATCATGTGACAGATCATGCACTGATCACGTGGCTGATCATGCACTGATACCGTGACTGAGCATGGACTGATCACATGACTATCATGTAGTGATCACGTGACTTAATGGCGCTGATCATGTGACTGATCATGCACTGATCATGTTTGCTATCATACACTGATCATGTGCCTCTGGAGGCAATAAACAAAGAGCTGAGTAGGCACGAATCAAACAGCAGGCAATAATCATGGAACTCAGGTGTGAGGAATCATGCTGCTCAGCTGGCAATAATCAAGCAGCTGAGCAGGCAGGAATTACGCAGCACAGCTGGCAATTGTCAAGCAGATGACAGGCAGGAATCGTGCAGCTCAGCTGGCAATTGTCAAGCAGATGAGCAGACAGTAATCACGCAGCTCAGCAGGCCCTGATCACGTGACTGAGCATGCACTGTTCACGTGGCTGATCATACACTGATCACGTGACTGATCATGCACTGATCACGTGGCTATCATGCACTGATCACGTGGCTGATCATACACTGTTCACGTGTCTGACCATGCACTGATCACGTGGCTGATCATACACTGCTCACGTAACTGATCATGCACTGATCACGTGGCTATCATGCACTGATCACGTGGCTGATCATGCACTGATCACGTGGCTGATCACACACCTGTCACGTGACATATCATGCACTGATCACGTGGCACTCATGCACTGATCACGTGGCTGATCATACACTGCTCACGTAACTCATCATGCACACATCACGTGGCTATCATGCACTGCTCACGTGGCTGTCATGGAATGATCACGTAGCTACATATACTGGTCACGTGACTGATCATGCACTGATCACGTAAATGATCATGCACTGATCACGTGACTGATCATGCACTGATCACGTGACTGATCATGCACTGATCACGTGGCTATCATGCACTGATCACGTGGCTGATCATGCACTGATCACGTGCCTGATCATGCACTGATCACATGACTGATCATGCACTGATCACGTGACTGATCATGCACTGATCACGTGGCTATCATGCACTACTCACGTGGCTGATCATGCAATGATCATGTAGCTACCATGTACAGGTCACGTGACTGATCATACACCCATCAGGTGACTGATCATGCACTGATCACGTGGCTATCATGCACTGATCACGTCTATATCATGCACTGATCACATGACTGCCCATGCACTGATCACGTGGATGATCATACACTAATCATGTGACTGATCATGCACTGATCACGTGGCTGATCATGCACTGATACCGTGACTGAGCATGGACTGATCACATGACTATCATGTAGTGATCACGTGACTTAATGGCGCTGATCATGTGACTGATCATGCGCTGATCATGTTTGCTATCATACACTGATCATGTGCCTCTGGAGGCAATAAACAAAGAGCTGAGTAGGCACGAATCAAACAGTCAGCAGGCAATAATCATGGAACTCAGGTGTGAGGAATCATGCTGCTCAGCTGGCAATAATCAAGCAGCTGAGCAGGCAGGAATTACGCAGCACAGCTGGCAATTGTCAAGCAGATGACAGGCAGGAATCGTGCAGCTCAGCTGGCAATTGTCAAGCAGATGAGCAGACAGTAATCACGCAGCTCAGCAGGCCCTGATCACGTGACTGAGCATGCACTGTTCACGTGGCTGATCATACACTGATCACGTGACTGATCATGCACTGATCACGTGGCTATCATGCACTGATCACGTGGCTGATCATACACTGTTCACGTGTCTGACCATGCACTGATCACGTGGCTGATCATACACTGCTCACGTAACTGATCATGCACTGATCACGTGGCTGATCATGCACTGATCACGTGGCTGATCATGCACTGATCACGTGGCTGATCATGCACTGATCACGTGACTGATCATGCACTGATCACTGGCTATCATGCACTGATCACTGGCTATCATGCACTGATCACGTGGCTGATCATGCACTGATCACGTGACTGATCATGCACTGATCACGTCTATATCATGCACTGATCACGTGACTGATCATGCACTGATCACGTGGATGATCATGCACTGATCATGTGACTGATCATGCACTGATCACGTGGCTATCATGCACTGCTCACGTGGCTGATCATGCACTGATCACGTAGCTACCATGTACTGGTCACGTGACTGATCATGCACTGATCACGTAATTGATCATGCACTGATCACGTGACTGATCATGCACTGATCACGTGACTGATCATGCACTGATCACGTGACTGATCATGCACTGATCACGTGGCTATCATGCACTGATCACGTGGCTGATCATGCAATGATCACGTAGCTACCATGTACTGGTCACGTGACTGATCATGCACTGATCACGTGACTGATCATGCACTGATCACGTGGCTGATCATGCACTGATCACGTGGCTGATCACTGATCATGCACTGATCACGTGACTGATCATGCACTGATCACGTGACTGATCATGCACTGATCACGTGCCTGATCATGCACTGATCACGTGACTGATCATGCACTGATCACATAGCTATCATGCACTGATCACGTGGCTGATCATGCACTGATCACGTGGCTGATCATGCACTGATACCGTGACTGAGCATGGACTGATCACATGACTATCATGTAGTGATCACGTGACTTAATGGCGCTGATCATGTGACTGATCATGCACTGATCATGTTTGCTATCATACACTGATCATGTGCCTCTGGAGGCAATAAACAAAGAGCTGAGTAGGCACGAATCAAACAGTCAGCAGGCAATAATCATGGAACTCAGCTGTGAGGAATCATGCTGCTCAGCTGGCAATAATCAAGCAGCTGAGCAGGCAGGAATTACGCAGCACAGCTGGCAATTGTCAAGCAGATGACAGGCAGGAATCGTGCAGCTCAGCTGGCAATTGTCAAGCAGATGAGCAGACAGTAATCACGCAGCTCAGCAGGCCCTGATCACGTGACTGAGCATGCACTGTTCACGTGGCTGATCATACACTGATCACGTGATGATCATGCACTGATCACTTGGATATCATGCACTGATCACGTGGCTGATCATACACTGTTCACGTGTCTGACCATGCACTGATCACGTGGCTGATCATACACTGCTCACGTAACTGATCATGCACTGATCACGTGGCTATCATGCACTGATCACGTGGCTGAACATGCACTGTTCACGTGGCTGATCACACACCTGTCACGTGACATATCATGCACTGATCACGTGGCACTCATGCACTGATCACGTGGCTGATCATACTCTGCTCACGTAACTGATCATGCACACATCACGTGGCTATCATGCACTGCTCACGTGGCTCGTCATGGAATGATCACGTAGCTACCATATACTGGTCACGTGACTGATCATGCACTGATCACGTAAATGATCATGCACTGATCACGTGACTGATCATGCACTGATCACGTGGCTATCATGCACTGCTCACGTGGCTGATCATGCAACGATCACGTAGCAACCATGTACTGGTCACGTGACTGATCATGCACTGATCACGTAATTGATCATGCACTGATCACGTGGCTCATCATGCACTGATCACGTGGCTGATCACACACGATCACGTGACTGATCATGCACTGATCACGTGACTGATCATGCACTGATCACGTGGCTATCATGCACTGATCACGTGGATATCATGCACTGATCACGTGGCTGATCACACACGATCACGTGACTGATCATGCACTGATCACGTGGCTGATCATGCACTGATCACGTGGCTGATCATGCACTGATCACAGCTACCATGTACTGGTCACGTGACTGATCATGCACTGATCACGTGACTGATCATGCACTGATCACGTGGCTTATCATGCACTGATCATGTGACTGATCATGCACTGATCATGTTTGGTGTCATACACTGATCATGTGCCTCTGGAGGCAATGAACATAGAGCTGAGTAGGCAGGAATCAGTCAGCAGGCTATAATCATGGAACTCAGCTCTGAGAAATCATGCTGCTCAGCTGGCAATAATCAAGTAGATGAGCAGGCAGGAATTACGCAGCACAGGTGGCAATTGTCAAGCAGATGACAGGCAGGAATCGTGCAGCTCAGCTGGCAATTGTCAAGCAGATGAGCAGACAGTAATCACGCAGCTCAGCATGCCCTGATCACGTGACTGAGCATGCACTGATCACGTGGCTGATCATACACTGATCACGTGACTGATCATGCACTGATCACGTGACTGATCATGCACTGATCACGTGGCTATCATGCACTGATCACGTGGCTGATCATGCACTGATCACAGGACTGATCATGCACTGATCACGGGCTATCATGCACTGATACATGACTGATCATGCACTGATCACGTGACTGATCATGCACTGATCACGTGGCTATCATGCACTACTCACGTGGCTGATCATGCAATGATCATGTAGCTACCATGTACAGGTCACGTGAATGATCATACACCCATCAGGTGACTGATCATGCACTGATCACGTGGCTATCATGCACTGATCACGAGACTGATCATGCACTGATCACGTCTATATCATGCACTGATCACATGACTGCCCATGTACTGATCACGTGGATGATCATACACAAATCATGTGACAGATCATGCACTGATCACGTGGCTGATCATGCACTGATACCGTGACTGAGCATGGACTGATCACATGACTATCATGTAGTGATCACGTGACTTAATGGCGCTGATCATGTGACTGATCATGCACTGATCATGTTTGCTATCATACACTGATCATGTGCCTCTGGAGGCAATAAACAAAGAGCTGAGTAGGCACGAATCAAACAGTCAGCAGGCAATAATCATGGAACTCATGTGTGAGGAATCATGCTGCTCAGCTGGCAATAATCAAGCAGCTGAGCAGGCAGGAATTACGCAGCACAGCTGGCAATTGTCAAGCAGATGAGCAGACAGTAATCACGCAGCTCAGCAGGCCCTGATCACGTGACTGAGCATGCACTGTTCACGTGGCTGATCATGCACTGATCACGTGACTGATCATGCACTGATCACGTGGCTATCATGCACTGATCACGTGGCTGATCATGCACTGATCACGTGACTGATCATGCACTGATCACGTGGCTGATCATGCACTGATCACGTGGCTGATCATGCACTGATCACGTGGCTGATCATGCACTGATCACGTGACTGATCATGCACTGATCACGTGGCTATCATGCACTGATCACTGGCTATCATGCACTGATCACGTGGCTGATCATGCACTGATCACGTGACTGATCATGCACTGATCACGTATATCATGCACTGATCACGTGACTGATCATGCACTGATCACGTGGCTGATCATGCACTGATCATGACTGATCATGCACTGATCACGTGGCTATCATGCACTGATCACGTGGCTGATCATGCACTGATCACGTAGCTACCATGTACTGATCACGTGACTGATCATGCACTGATCACGTGATTGATCATGCACTGATCACGTGACTGATCATGCACTGATCACGTGACTGATCATGCACTGATCACGTGACTGATCATGCACTGATCACGTGGCTATCATGCACTGATCACGTGGCTGATCATGCACTGATCACGTAGCTACCATGCTGATCACGTGACTGATCATGCACTGATCACGTAATTGATCATGCACTGATCACGTGGCTGATCATGCACTGATCACGTGGCTGATCATGCACTGATCACGTGACTGATCATGCACTGATCACGTGACTGATCATGCACTGATCACGTGGCTATCATGCACTGATCACGTGGCTGATCATGCACTGATCACGTGCCTGATCATGCACTGATCACATGACTGATCATGCACTGATCACGTGACTGATCATGCACTGATCACGTGGCTATCATGCACTACTCACGTGGCTGATCATGCAATGATCATGTAGCTACCATGTACTGGTCACGTGACTGATCATACACCCATCAGGTGACTGATCATGCACTGATCACGTGGCTATCATGCACTGATCACGTGGCTGATCATGCACTGATCACGTGCCTGATCATGCACTGATCACGTGACTGATCATGCACTGATCACGTGGCTATCATGAACTGATCACGTGGCTGATCATGCACTGATCACGTGGCTGATCATGCACTGATACCGTGACTGAGCATGGACTGATCACATGACTATCATGTAGTGATCACGTGACTTAATGGCGCTGATCATGTGACTGATCATGCGCTGATCATGTTTGCTATCATACACTGATCATGTGCCTCTGGAGGCAATAAACAAAGAGCTGAGTAGGCACGAATCAAACAGTCAGCAGGCAATAATCATGGAACTCAGGTGTGAGGAATCATGCTGCTCAGCTGGCAATAATCAAGCAGCTGAGCAGGCAGGAATTACGCAGCACAGCTGGCAATTGTCAAGCAGATGACAGGCAGGAATCGTGCAGCTCAGCTGGCAATTGTCAAGCAGATGAGCAGACAGTAATCACGCAGCTCAGCAGGCCCTGATCACGTGACTGAGCATGCACTGTTCACGTGGCTGATCATACACTGATCACGTGATGATCATGCACTGATCACTTGGATATCATGCACTGATCACGTGGCTGATCATACACTGTTCACGTGTCTGACCATGCACTGATCACGTGGCTGATCATACACTGCTCACGTAACTGATCATGCACTGATCACGTGGCTATCATGCACTGATCACGTGGCTGAACATGCACTGTTCACGTGGCTGATCACACACCTGTCACGTGACATATCATGCACTGATCACGTGGCACTCATGCACTGATCACGTGGCTGATCATACTCTGCTCACGTAACTGATCATGCACACATCACGTGGCTATCATGCACTGCTCACGTGGCTGTCATGGAATGATCACGTAGCTACCATATACTGGTCACGTGACTGATCATGCACAGATCACGTAAATGATCATGCACTGTTCACGTGACTGATCATGCACTGATCACGTGACTGATCATGCACTGATCACGTGGCTATCATGCACTGCTCACGTGGCTGATCATGCAACGATCACGTAGCAACCATGTACTGGTCACGTGACTGATCATGCACTGATCACGTAATTGATCATGCACTGATCACGTGGCTGATCATGCACTGATCACGTGGCTGATCATGCACTGATCACGTGGCTGATCATGCACTGATCACGTGGCTATCATGCACTGATCACGTGGCTGATCATGCACGATCACGTGACTGATCATGCACTGATCACGTGACTGATCATGCACTGATCACGTGGCTGATCATGCACTGATCACGTAGCTACCATGCACTGGTCACGTGACTGATCATGCACTGATCACGTGACTGATCATGCACTGATCACGTGGCTTATCATGCACTGATCATGTGACTGATCATGCACTGATCATGTTTGGTGTCACACACTGATCATGTGCCTCTGGAGGCAATGAACATAGAGCTGAGTAGGCACGAATCAGTCAGCATGCTATAATCATGGAACTCAGCTCTGAGAAATCATGCTGCTCAGCTGGCAATAATCAAGTAGATGAGCAGGCAGGAATTACGCAGCACAGGTGGCAATTGTCAAGCAGATGACAGGCAGGAATCGTGCAGCTCAGCTGGCAATTGTCAAGCAGATGAGCAGACAGTAATCACGCAGCTCAGCAGGCCCTGATCACGTGACTGAGCATGCACTGTTCACGTGGCTGATCACACACTGATCACGTGACTGATCATGCACTGATCACGTGACTGATCATGCACTGATCACGTGGCTATCATGCACTGATCACGTGGCTGATCATGCACTGATCACGGACTGATCATGCACTGATCACGGGCTATCATGCACTGATCACATGACTGATCATGCACTGATCACGTGGCTGATCATGCACTGATCACGTGACTGATCATGCACTGATCACGTGACTGATCATGCACTGATCACGTGGCTGATCATGCACTGATCACGTGGCTATCATGCACTGATCACGTGGCTGATCATGCAATGATCACGTAGCTACCATGTACTGGTCACGTGACTGATCATGCACTGATCACGTGATTGATCATGCACTGATCACGTGGCTGATCATGCACTGATCACGTGACTGATCATGCACTGATCACGTGACTGATCATGCACTGATCACGTGACTGATCATGCACTGATCACGTGGCTGATCATGCACTGATCACGTGGCTGATCATGCACTGATCACGTGGCTGATCATGCATGATCACGCAGCTACCATGTACTGGTCACATGACTGATCATGCACTGATCACGTGACTGATCATGCACTGATCACGTGGCTATCATGCACTACTCACGTGGCTGATCATGCAATGATCATGTAGCTACCATGTACAGGTCACGTGAATGATCATACACCCATCAGGTGACTGATCATGCACTGATCACGTGGCTATCATGCACTGATCACGAGACTGATCATGCACTGATCACGTCTATATCATGCACTGATCACATGACTGCCCATGCACTGATCACGTGGATGATCATACACTAATCATGTGACAGATCATGCACTGATCACGTGGCTGATCATGCACTGATACCGTGACTGAGCATGGACTGATCACATGACTATCATGTAGTGATCACGTGACTTAATGGCGCTGATCATGTGACTGATCATGCGCTGATCATGTTTGCTATCATACACTGATCATGTGCCTCTGGAGGCAATAAACAAAGAGCTGAGTAGGCACGAATCAAACAGTCAGCAGGCAATAATCATGGAACTCAGGTGTGAGGAATCATGCTGCTCAGCTGGCAATAATCAAGCAGCTGAGCAGGCAGGAATTACGCAGCACAGCTGGCAATTGTCAAGCAGATGACAGGCAGGAATCGTGCAGCTCAGCTGGCAATTGTCAAGCAGATGAGCAGACAGTAATCACGCAGCTCAGCAGGCCCAGATCACGTGACTGAGCATGCACTGTTCACGTGGCTGATCATACACTGATCACGTGACTGATCATGCACTGATCACGTGGCTATCATGCACTGATCACGTGGCTGATCATACACTGTTCACGTGTCTGACCATGCACTGATCACGTGGCTGATCATACACTGCTCACGTAACTGATCATGCACTGATCACGTGGCTATCATGCACTGATCACGTGGCTGATCATGCACTGATCACGTGGCTGATCATGCACTGATCACGTGGCTGATCATGCACTGATCAGTGGCTATCATGCACTGATCAGTGGCTGATCATACACTGATCACGTGACTGATCATGCACTGATCACTGGCTATCATGCACTGATCACTGGCTATCATGCACTGATCACGTGGCTGATCATGCACTGATCACGTGACTGATCATGCACTGATCACGTCTATATCATGCACTGATCACGTGACTGATCATGCACTGATCACGTGGATGATCATGCACTGATCACGTGACTGATCATGCACTGATCACGTGGCTATCATGCACTGATCACGTGGCTGATCATGCACTGATCACGTAGCTACCATGCACTGATCACGTGACTGATCATGCACTGATCACGTAATTGATCATGCACTGATCACGTGACTGATCATGCACTGATCACGTGACTGATCATGCACTGATCACGTGACTGATCATGCACTGATCACGTGGCTATCATGCACTGATCACGTGGCTGATCATGCACTGATCACGTAGCTACCATATACTGGTCACGTGACTGATCATGCACTGATCACGTAATTGATCATGCACTGATCACGTGGCTGATCATGCACTGATCACGTGGCTGATCATGCACTGATCACGTGACTGATCATGCACTGATCACGTGACTGATCATGCACTGATCACGTGGCTATCATGCACTGATCACGTGGCTGATCATACACTGATCACGTGCCTGGTCATGCACTGATCACGTGACTGATCATGCACTGATCACGTGACTGATCATGCACTGATCACGTGGCTATCATGCACTACTCACGTGGCTGATCATGCAATGATCATGTAGCTACCATGTCTGGTCACGTGACTGATCATACACCCATCAGGTGACTGATCATGCACTGATCACGTGGCTATCATGCACTGATCACGTGGCTGATCATGCACTGATCACGTGCCTGATCATGCACTGATCACGTGACTGATCATGCACTGATCACGTGGCTGATCATGCACTGATCACGTGGCTGATCATGCACTGATCACGTGGCTGATCATGCACTGATACCGTGACTGAGCATGGACTGATCACATGACTATCATGTAGTGATCACGTGACTTAATGGCGCTGATCATGTGACTGATCATGCGCTGATCATGTTTGCTATCATACACTGATCATGTGCCTCTGGAGGCAATAAACAAAGAGCTGAGTAGGCACGAATCAAACAGTCAGCAGGCAATAATCATGGAACTCAGGTGTGAGGAATCATGCTGCTCAGCTGGCAATAATCAAGCAGCTGAGCAGGCAGGAATTACGCAGCACAGCTGGCAATTGTCAAGCAGATGACAGGCAGGAATCGTGCAGCTCAGCTGGCAATTGTCAAGCAGATGAGCAGACAGTAATCACGCAGCTCAGCAGGCCCTGATCACGTGACTGAGCATGCACTGTTCACGTGGCTGATCATACACTGATCACGTGATGATCATGCACTGATCACTTGGATATCATGCACTGATCACGTGGCTGATCATACACTGTTCACGTGTCTGACCATGCACTGATCACGTGGCTGATCATACACTGCTCACGTAACTGATCATGCACTGATCACGTGGCTATCATGCACTGATCACGTGGCTGAACATGCACTGTTCACGTGGCTGATCACACACTGTCACGTGACATATCATGCACTGATCACGTGGCACTCATGCACTGATCACGTGGCTGATCATACACTGCTCACGTAACTGATCATGCACACATCACGTGGCTATCATGCACTGCTCACGTGGCTCGTCATGCAATGATCACGTAGCTACCATATACTGGTCACGTGACTGATCATGCACAGATCACGTAAATGATCATGCACTGTTCACGTGACTGATCATGCACTGATCACGTGACTGATCATGCACTGATCACGTGGCTATCATGCACTGCTCACGTGGCTGATCATGCAACGATCACGTAGCAACCATGTACTGGTCACGTGACTGATCATGCACTGATCACGTAATTGATCATGCACTGATCACGTGGCTCATCATGCACTGATCACGTGGCTGATCATGCACTGATCACGTGGCTATCATGCACTGATCACGTGGATATCATGCACTGATCACGTGGCTGATCACACACGTATCACGTGACTGATCATGCACTGATCACGTGACTGATCATGCACTGATCACGTGGCTGATCATGCACTGATCACGTGGCTATCATGCACTGATCACGTGACTGATCATGCACTGATCACATAATTGATCATGCACTGATCACGTGGCTTATCATGCACTGATCATGTGACTGATCATGCACTGATCATGTTTGGTGTCATACACTGATCATGTGCCTCTGGAGGCAATGAACATAGAGCTGAGTAGGCACGAATCAGTCAGCAGGCAATAATCATGGAACTCAGCTCTGAGAAATCATGCTGCTCAGCTGGCAATAATCAAGTAGCTGAGCAGGCAGGAATTACGCAGCACAGGTGGCAATTGTCAAGCAGATGACAGGCAGGAATCGTGCAGCTCAGCTGGCAATTGTCAAGCAGATGAGCAGACAGTAATCACGCAGCTCAGCAGGCCCTGATCACGTGACTGAGCATGCACTGTTCACGTGGCTGATCACACACTGATCACGTGACTGATCATGCACTGATCACGTGACTGATCATGCACTGATCACGTGGCTATCATGCACTGATCACGTGGCTGATCATACACTGATCACGGACTGATCATGCACTGATCACGGGCTATCATGCACTGATACATGACTGATCATGCACTGATCACGTGGCTGATCATGCACTGATCACGTGACTGATCATGCACTGATCACGTGACTGATCATGCACTGATCACGTGGCTGATCATGCACTGATCACGTGGCTATCATGCACTGATCACGTGGCTGATCATGCAATGATCAAGCTACCATGTACTGGTCACGTGACTGATCATGCACTGATCACGTAATTGATCATGCACTGATCACGTGGCTGATCATGCACTGATCACGTGACTGATCATGCACTGATCACGTGACTGATCATGCACTGATCACGTGACTGATCATGCACTGATCACGTGGCTATCATGCACTGATCACGTGGCTGATCATGCACTGATCACGTGGCTGATCATGCATGATCACGCAGCTACCATGTACTGGTCACATGACTGATCATGCACTGATCACGTGACTGATCATGCACTGATCACGTGGCTATCATGCACTACTCACGTGGCTGATCATGCAATGATCATGTAGCTACCATGTACAGGTCACGTGAATGATCATACACCCATCAGGTGACTGATCATGCACTGATCACGTGGCTATCATGCACTGATCACGTGACTGATCATGCACTGATCACGTCTATATCATGCACTGATCACATGACTGCCCATGCACTGATCACGTGGATGATCATACACTAATCATGTGACAGATCATGCACTGATCACGTGGCTGATCATGCACTGATACCGTGACTGAGCATGGACTGATCACATGACTATCATGTAGTGATCACGTGACTTAATGGCGCTGATCATGTGACTGATCATGCGCTGATCATGTTTGCTATCATACACTGATCATGTGCCTCTGGAGGCAATAAACAAAGAGCTGAGTAGGCACGAATCAAACAGTCAGCAGGCAATAATCATGGAACTCAGGTGTGAGGAATCATGCTGCTCAGCTGGCAATAATCAAGCAGCTGAGCAGGCAGGAATTACGCAGCACAGCTGGCAATTGTCAAGCAGATGACAGGCAGGAATCGTGCAGCTCAGCTGGCAATTGTCAAGCAGATGAGCAGACAGTAATCACGCAGCTCAGCAGGCCCAGATCACGTGACTGAGCATGCACTGTTCACGTGGCTGATCATACACTGATCACGTGACTGATCATGCACTGATCACGTGGCTATCATGCACTGATCACGTGGCTGATCATACACTGTTCACGTGTCTGACCATGCACTGATCACGTGGCTGATCATACACTGCTCACGTAACTGATCATGCACTGATCACGTGGCTGATCATGCACTGATCACGTGGCTGATCATGCACTGATCACGTGGCTGATCATGCACTGATCACGTGGCTGATCATGCACTGATCACGTGGCTGATCATGCACTGATCACGTGGCTGATCATGCACTGATCACGTGGCTATCATGCACTGATCACGTGACTGATCATGCACTGATCACGTGACTGATCATGCACTGATCATGTGACTGATCATGCACTGATCACGTGGCTATCATGCACTGATCACGTGGCTGATCATGCACTGATCACGTAGCTACCATGCACTGATCACGTGACTGATCATGCACTGATCATGCACTGATCACGTGACTGATCATGCACTGATCACGTGAGTGATCATGCACTGATCACGTGACTGATCATGCACTGATCACGTGGCTATCATGCACTGATCACGTGGCTGATCATGCACTGATCACGTAGCTACCATGTACTGGTCACGTGACTGATCATGCACTGATCACGTGATTGATCATGCACTGATCACGTGGCTGATCATGCACTGATCACGTGGCTGATCATGCACTGATCACGTGACTGATCATGCACTGATCACGTGACTGATCATGCACTGATCACGTGGCTATCATGCACTGATCACGTGGCTGATCATGCACTGATCACGTGCCTGATCATGCACTGATCACATGACTGATCATGCACTGATCACGTGACTGATCATGCACTGATCACGTGGCTATCATGCACTACTCACGTGGCTGATCATGCAATGATCATGTAGCTACCATGTACTGGTCACGTGACTGATCATACACCCATCACGTGACTGATCATGCACTGATCACGTGGCTATCATGCACTGATCACGTGACTGATCATGCACTGATCACGTGCCTGGTCATGCACTGATCACGTGACTGATCATGCACTGATCACGTGGCTGATCATGCACTGATCACGTGGCTGATCATGCACTGATCACGTGGCTGATCATGCACTGATACCGTGACTGAGCATGGACTGATCACATGACTATCATGTAGTGATCACGTGACTTAATGGCGCTGATCATGTGACTGATCATGCACTGATCATGTTTGCTATCATACACTGATCATGTGCCTCTGGAGGCAATAAACAAAGAGCTGAGTAGGCACGAATCAAACAGTCAGCAGGCAATAATCATGGAACTCAGCTGTGAGGAATCATGCTGCTCAGCTGGCAATAATCAAGCAGCTGAGCAGGCAGGAATTACGCAGCACAGCTGGCAATTGTCAAGCAGATGACAGGCAGGAATCGTGCAGCTCAGCTGGCAATTGTCAAGCAGATGAGCAGACAGTAATCACGCAGCTCAGCAGGCCCTGATCACGTGACTGAGCATGCACTGTTCACGTGGCTGATCATACACTGATCACGTGATGATCATGCACTGATCACTTGGATATCATGCACTGATCACGTGGCTGATCATACACTGTTCACGTGACTGATCATGCACTGATCACGTGGCTCTCATGCACTGATCACGTGGCTGATCATGCACTGATCACGTGGCTATCATGCACTGATCACGTGGCTGATCATGCACTATCACGTGACTGATCATGCACTGATCACGTGGCTATCATGCACTGATCACGTGGCTATCATGCACTGATCACGTGGCTGATCATGCAATGATCACGTAGCTATCATGCACTGATCACGTGACTGATCATGCACTGATCACGTAACTGATCATGCACTGATCACGTGACTGATCATGCACTGATCACGTGACTGATCATGCACTGATCACGTGACTGATCATGCACTGATCACGTGGCTATCATGCACTGCTCACGTGGCTGATCATGCAATGATCACGTAGCTACCATGTACTGATCACGTGACTGATCATGCACTGATCACGTAATTGATCATGCACTGATCACGTGGCTGATCATGCACTGATCACGTGGCTGATCATGCACTGATCACGTGACTGATCATGCACTGATCACGTGACTGATCATGCACTGATCACGTGGCTATCATGCACTGATCACGTGGCTGATCATGCACTGATCACGTGGCTGATCATGCACTGATCACATGACTGATCATGCACTGATCACGTGACTGATCATGCACTGATCACGTGGCTATCATGCACTGATCACGTGGCTGATCATGCACTGATCACGTAGCTACCATGCACTGGTCACGTGACTGATCATGCACTGATCACGTGACTGATCATGCACTGATCACGTGGCTATCATGCACTGATCACGTGGCTGATCATGCACTGATCACGTGACTGATCATGCACTGATCACGTGGCTGATCATGCACTGATCACGTGGCTGATCATGCACTGATCACGTGGCTGATCATGCACTGATCAGTGGCTGATCATGCACTGATCACGTGGCTGATCATGCACTGATCACGTGACTGATCATGCACTGATCACGTGGCTGATCATGCACTGATCACTGGCTATCATGCACTGATCACGTGGCTGATCATGCACTGATCACGTGACTGATCATGCACTGATCACGTCTATATCATGCACTGATCACATGACTGATCATGCACTGATCACGTGGATGATCATGCACTGATCATGTGACTGATCATGCACTGATCACGTGGCTATCATGCACTGATCACGTGGCTGATCATGCACTGATCACGTAGCTACCATGTACTGGTCACGTGACTGATCATGCACTGATCACGTAATTGATCATGCACTGATCACGTGACTGATCATGCACTGATCACGTGGTGATCATGCACTGATCACGTGACTGATCATGCACTGATCACGTGGCTATCATGCACTGCTCATGTGGCTGATCATGCACTGATCACGTAGCTACCATGTACTGATCACGTGACTGATCATGCACTGATCACGTGGCTGATCATGCACTGATCACGTGGCTGATCATGCACTGATCACGTGGCTGATCATGCACTGATCACGTGACTGATCATGCACTGATCACGTGACTGATCATGCACTGATCACGTGACTGATCATGCACTGATCACGTGACTGATCATGCACTGATCACGTGACTGATCATGCACTGATCACGTGGCTATCATGCACTGATCACGTGGCTGATCATGCACTGATCACGTGGCTGATCATGCACTGATACCGTGACTGAGCATGGACTGATCACATGACTATCATGTAGTGATCACGTGACTTAATGGCGCTGATCATGTGACTGATCATGCACTGATCATGTTTGCTATCATACACTGATCATGTGCCTCTGGAGGCAATAAACAAAGAGCTGAGTAGGCACGAATCAAACAGTCAGCAGGCAATAATCATGGAACTCAGCTGTGAGGAATCATGCTGCTCAGCTGGCAATAATCAAGCAGCTGAGCAGGCAGGAATTATGCAGCACAGCTGGCAATTGTCAAGCAGATGACAGGCAGGAATCGTGCAGCTCAGCTGGCAATTGTCAAGCAGATGAGCAGACAGTAATCACGCAGCTCAGCAGGCCCTGATCACGTGACTGAGCATGCACTGTTCACGTGGCTGATCATACACTGATCACGTGATGATCATGCACTGATCACGTGGATATCATGCACTGATCACGTGGCTGATCATACACTGTTCACGTGTCTGATCATGCACTGATCACGTGGCTGATCATACACTGCTCACGTAACTGATCATGCACTGATCACGTGGCTATCATGCACTGATCACGTGGCTGATCATGCACTGATCACGTGGCTGATCATGCACTGATCACGTGACTGATCATGCACTGATCACGTGGCTGATCATGCACTGATCACGTGGCTGATCATGCACTGATCACGTGGCTGATCATGCACTGATCACGTGACTGATCATGCACTGATCACTGGCTATCATGCACTGATCACTGGCTATCATGCACTGATCACGTGGCTGATCATGCACTGATCACGTGACTGATCATGCACTGATCACGTCTATATCATGCACTGATCATGACTGATCATGCACTGATCACGTGGATGATCATGCACTGATCATGTGACTGATCATGCACTGATCACGTGGCTATCATGCACTGATCACGTGGCTGATCATGCACTGATCACGTAGCTATCATGCACTGATCACGTGACTGATCATGCACTGATCACGTAATTGATCATGCACTGATCACGTGACTGATCATGCACTGATCACGTGACTGATCATGCACTGATCACGTGACTGATCATGCACTGATCACGTGGCTATCATGCACTGATCACGTGGCTGATCATGCAATGATCACGTAGCTACCATGCACTGGTCACGTGACTGATCATGCACTGATCACGTAATTGATCATGCACTGATCACGTGGCTGATCATGCACTGATCACGTGGCTGATCATGCACTGATCACGTGACTGATCATGCACTGATCACGTGACTGATCATGCACTGATCACGTGGCTATCATGCACTGATCACGTGGCTGATCATGCACTGATCACGTGCCTGATCATGCACTGATCACGTGACTGATCATGCACTGATCACGTGACTGATCATGCACTGATCACGTGGCTATCATGCACTGATCACGTGGCTGATCATGCACTGATCACGTAGCTATCATGCACTGTCACGTGACTGATCATGCACTGATCACGTGACTGATCATGCACTGATCACGTGGCTATCATGCACTGATCACGTGGCTGATCATGCACTGATCACGTGACTGATCATGCACTGATCACGTGGCTGATCATGCACTGATCACGTAACTGATCATGCACTGATCACGTGGCTGATCATGCACTGATCACGTGGCTATCATGCACTGATCACGTGGCTGATCATGCACTGATCACGTGACTGATCATGCACTGATCACTGGCTATCATGCACTCATCACTGGCTATCATGCACTGATCACGTGGCTGATCATGCACTGATCACGTGACTGATCATGCACTGATCACGTGATATCATGCACTGATCACGTGACTGATCATGCACTGATCACGTGATGATCATGCACTGATCACGTGACTGATCATGCACTGATCACGTGGCTATCATGCACTGATCACGTGGCTGATCATGCACTGATCACGTGGCTATCATGTACTGATCACGTGACTGATCATGCACTGATCACGTAATTGATCATGCACTGATCACGTGGCTGATCATGCACTGATCACGGCTGATCATGCACTGATCACGTGACTGATCATGCACTGATCACGTGGCTATCATGCACTGATCACGTGGCTGATCATGCAATGATCACGTGGCTACCATATACTGGTCACGTGACTGATCATGCACTGATCACGTGGCTGATCATGCACTGATCACGTGGCTGATCATGCACTGATCACGTGACTGATCATGCACTGATCACGTGACTGATCATGCACTGATCACGTGACTGATCATGCACTGATCACGTGACTGATCATGCACTGATCACCTGGCTGATCATGCACTGATCACGTGACTGATCATGAACTGATCACATGGCTATCATGCACTGATCACGTGGCTGATCATGCACTGATACCGTGACTGAGCATGGACTGATCACATGACTATCATGTAGTGATCACGTGACTTAATGGCTCTGATCATGTGACTGATCATGCACTGATCATGTTTGCTATCATACACTGATCATGTGCCTCTGGAGGCAATAAACAAAGAGCTGAGTAGGCACGAATCATACAGTCAGCAGGCAATAATCATGGAACTCAGCTGTGAGGAATCATGCTGCTCAGCTGGCAATAATCAAGCAGCTGAGCAGGCAGGAATTACGCAGCACAGCTGGCAATTGTCAAGCAGATGACAGGCAGGAATCGTGCAGCTCAGCTGGCAATTGTCAAGCAGATGAGCAGACAGTAATCACGCAGCTCAGCAGGCCCTGATCACGTGACTGAGCATGCACTGTTCACGTGGCTGATCATACACTGATCACGTGATGATCATGCACTGATCACTTGGATATCATGCACTGATCACGTGGCTGATCATACACTGTTCACGTGTCTGACCATGCACTGATCACGTGGCTGATCATACACTGCTCACGTAACTGATCATGCACTGATCACGTGGCTATCATGCACTGATCACGTGGCTGAACATGCACTGTTCACGTGGCTGATCACACACCTGTCACGTGACATATCATGCACTGATCACGTGGCACTCATGCACTGATCACGTGGCTGATCATACTCTGCTCACGTAACTCATCATGCACACATCACGTGGCTATCATGCACTGCTCACGTGGCTCGTCATGGAATGATCACGTAGCTACCATATACTGGTCACGTGACTGATCATGCACAGATCACGTAAATGATCATGCACTGTTCACGTGACTGATCATGCACTGATCACGTGACTGATCATGCACTGATCACGTGGCTATCATGCACTGCTCACGTGGCTGATCATGCACGATCACGTAGCAACCATGTACTGGTCACGTGACTGATCATGCACTGATCACGTAATTGATCATGCACTGATCACGTGGCTCATCATGCACTGATCACGTGGCTGATCACACATGTATCACGTGACTGATCATGCACTGATCACGTGGCTATCATGCACTGATCACGTGGCTATCATGCACTGATCACGTGGATATCATGCACTGATCACGTGGCTGATCACACACGTATCATGACTGATCATGCACTGATCACGTGGCTATCATGCACTGATCACGTGGCTATCATGCACTGATCACGTGGCTGATCATGCACTGATCACGTGCCATGTACTGATCACGTGACTGATCATGCACTGATCACGTGGCTGATCATGCACTGATCACGTGACTTATCATGCACTGATCACGTGAGTGATCATGCACTGATCACGTGACTGATCATGCACTGATCACGTGGCTATCATGCACTACTCACGTGGCTGATCATGCAATGATCATGTAGCTACCATGTACTGGTCACGTGACTGATCATACACCCATCAGGTGACTGATCATGCACTGATCACGTGGCTATCATGCACTGATCACGTGGCTGATCATGCACTGATCACCTGCCTGGTCATGCACTGATCACGTGACTGATCATGCACTGATCACGTAGCTATCATGCACTGATCACCTGCTGATCATGCACTGATCACGTGGCTGATCATGCACTGATACCGTGACTGAGCATGGACTGATCACATGACTATCATGTAGTGATCACGTGACTTAATGGCGCTGATCATGTGACTGATCATGCGCTGATCATGTTTGCTATCATACACTGATCATGTGCCTCTGGAGGCAATAAACAAAGAGCTGAGTAGGCACGAATCAAACAGTCAGCAGGCAATAATCATGGAACTCAGGTGTGAGGAATCATGCTGCTCAGCTGGCAATAATCAAGCAGCTGAGCAGGCAGGAATTACGCAGCACAGCTGGCAATTGTCAAGCAGATGACAGGCAGGAATCGTGCAGCTCAGCTGGCAATTGTCAAGCAGATGAGCAGACAGTAATCACGCAGCTCAGCAGGCCCAGATCACGTGACTGAGCATGCACTGTTCACGTGGCTGATCATACACTGATCACGTGACTGATCATGCACTGATCACGTGGCTATCATGCACTGATCACGTGGCTGATCATACACTGTTCACGTGTCTGACCATGCACTGATCACGTGGCTGATCATACACTGCTCACGTAACTGATCATGCACTGATCACGTGGCTGATCATGCACTGATCACGTGGCTATCATGCACTGATCACGTGGCTGATCATGCACTGATCACGTGACTGATCATGCACTGATCACTGGCTATCATGCACTCATCAACTGGCTATCATGCACTGATCACGTGGCTGATCATGCACTGATCACGTGACTGATCATGCACTGATCACGTCTATATCATGCACTGATCACATGACTGATCATGCACTGATCACGTGGATGATCATACACTGATCATGTGACTGATCATGCACTGATCACGTGGCTATCATGCACTGCTCACGTGGCTGATCATGCACTGATCACGTAGCTACCATGTACTGGTCACGTGAGTGATCATGCACTGATCACGTAATTGATCATGCACTGATCACGTGACTTATCATGCACTGATCACGTGAGTGATCATGCACTGATCACGTGACTGATCATGCACTGATCACGTGGCTATCATGCACTGATCACGTGGCTGATCATGCAATGATCACCTAGCTACCATGTACTGGTCACGTGACTGATCATGCACTGATCACGTAATTGATCATGCACTGATCACGTGGCTGATCATGCACTGATCACGTGGCTGATCATGCACTGATCACGTGACTGATCATGCACTGATCACGTGACTGATCATGCACTGATCACGTGCCTGATCATGCACTGATCACGTGACAAATCATGCACTGATCACATAGCTATCATGAACTGATCACCTGGCTGATCATGCACTGATCACGTGGCTGATCATGCACTGATACCGTGACTGAGCATGGACTGATCACATGACTATCATGTAGTGATCACGTGACTTAATGGCGCTGATCATGTGACTGATCATGCACTGATCATGTTTGCTATCATACACTGATCATGTGCCTCTGGAGGCAATAAACAAAGAGCTGAGTAGGCACGAATCATACAGTCAGCAGGCAATAATCATGGAACTCAGCTGTGAGGAATCATGCTGCTCAGCTGGCAATAATCAAGCAGCTGAGCAGGCAGGAATTACGCAGCACAGCTGGCAATTGTCAAGCAGATGACAGGCAGGAATCGTGCAGCTCAGCTGGCAATTGTCAAGCAGATGAGCAGACAGTAATCACGCAGCTCAGCAGGCCCTGATCACGTGACTGAGCATGCACTGTTCACGTGGCTGATCATACACTGATCACGTGATGATCATGCACTGATCACTTGGATATCATGCACTGATCACGTGGCTGATCATACACTGTTCACGTGTCTGACCATGCACTGATCACGTGGCTGATCATACACTGCTCACGTAACTGATCATGCACTGATCACGTGGCTATCATGCACTGATCACGTGGCTGAACATGCACTGTTCACGTGGCTGATCACACACCTGTCACGTGACATATCATGCACTGATCACGTGGCACTCATGCACTGATCACGTGGCTGATCATACTCTGCTCACGTAACTCATCATGCACACATCACGTGGCTATCATGCACTGCTCACGTGGCTCGTCATGGAATGATCACATAGCTACCATATACTGGTCACGTGACTGATCATGCACAGATCACGTAAATGATCATGCACTGTTCACGTGACTGATCATGTACTGATCACGTGACTGATCATGCACTGATCACGTGGCTATCATGCACTGCTCACGTGGCTGATCATGCAATGATCACGTAGCAACCATGTACTGGTCACGTGACTGATCATGCACTGATCACGTAATTGATCCTGCACTGATCACGTGGCTCATCATGCACTGATCACGTGGCTGATCACACATGTATCACGTGACTGATCATGCACTGATCACGTGGCTCATGCACTGATCACGTGGCTATCATGCACTGATCACGTGGATATCATGCACTGATCACGTGGCTGATCACACACGTATCACATGACTGATCATGCACTGATCACGTGGCTATCATGCACTGATCACGTGGCTATCATGCACTGATCACGTGGCTGATCATGCAATGATCACGTAGCTACCATGTACTGGTCACGTGACTGATCATGCACTGATCACGTGACTGATCATGCACTGATCACGTGACTTATCATGCACTGATCACGTGACTGATCATGCACTGATCACGTGACTGATCATGCACTGATCACGTGGCTATCATGCACTGATCACGTGGCTGATCATGCACTGATCACGTAGCTACCATGCACTGGTCACGTGACTGATCATGCACTGATCACGTAATTGATCATGCACTGATCACGTGGCTGATCATGCACTGATCACGTGGCTGATCATGCACTGATCACGTGACTGATCATGCACTGATCACGTGACTGATCATGCACTGATCACGTGGCTATCATGCACTGATCACGTGGCTGATCATGCACTGATCACGTGACTGATCATGCACTGATCACATGACTGATCATGCACTGATCACGTGACTGATCATGCACTGATCACGTGGCTATCATGCACTATCACGTGGCTGATCATGCAATGATCATGTAGCTACCATGTACTGGTCAGTGACTGATCATACACTGATCAGGTGACTGATCATGCACTGATCACGTGGCTATCATGCACTGATCACGTGGCTGATCATGCACTGATCACGTGCCTGATCATGCACTGATCACGTGACTGATCATGCACTGATCACGTGGCTATCATGCACTGATCACGTGGCTGATCATGCACTGATCACGTGGCTGATCATGCACTGATCACGTGACTGATCATGCACTGATCACGTGACTGATCATGCACTGATCACGTGGCTATCATGCACTACTCACGTGGCTGATCATGCAATGATCATGTAGCTACCATGTACAGGTCACGTGACTGATCATACACCCATCAGGTGACTGATCATGCACTGATCACGTGGCTATCATGCACTGATCACGTGACTGATCATGCACTGATCACGTCTATATCATGCACTGATCACATGACTGATCATGCACTGATCACGTGGATGATCATACACTGATCATGTGACAGATCATGCACTGATCACGTGGCTGATCATGCACTGATACCGTGACTGAGCATGGACTGATCACATGACTATCATGTAGTGATCACGTGACTTAATGGCGCTGATCATGTGACTGATCATGCGCTGATCATGTTTGCTATCATACACTGATCATGTGCCTCTGGAGGCAATAAACAAAGAGCTGAGTAGGCACGAATCAAACAGTCAGCAGGCAATAATCATGGAACTCAGGTGTGAGGAATCATGCTGCTCAGCTGGCAATAATCAAGCAGCTGAGCAGGCAGGAATTACGCAGCACAGCTGATAATTGTCAAGCAGATGACAGGCAGGAATCGTGCAGCTCAGCTGGCAATTGTCAAGCAGATGAGCAGACGGTAATCACGCAGCTCAGCAGGCCCTGATCACGTGACTGAGCATGCACTGTTCACGTGGCTGATCATACACTGATCACGTGACTGATCATGCACTGATCACGTGGCTATCATGCACTGATCACGTGGCTGATCATACACTGTTCACGTGTCTGACCATGCACTGATCACGTGGCTGATCATACACTGCTCACGTAACTGATCATGCACTGATCACGTGGCTGATCATGCACTGATCACGTGGCTATCATGCACTGATCACGTGGCTGATCATGCACTGATCACGTGACTGATCATGCACTGATCACTGGCTATCATGCACTGATCACTGGCTATCATGCACTGATCACGTGGCTGATCATGCACTGATCACGTGACTGATCATGCACTGATCACGTCTATATCATGCACTGATCACGTGACTGATCATGCACTGATCACGTGGATGATCATGCACTGATCACGTGACTGATCATGCACTGATCACGTGGCTATCATGCACTGATCACGTGGCTGATCATGCACTGATCACGTAGCTACCATGCACTGATCACGTGACTGATCATGCACTGATCACGTGATTGATCATGCACTGATCACGTGGCTGATCATGCACTGATCACGTGACTGATCATGCACTGATCACGTGACTGATCATGCACTGATCACGTGGCTATCATGCACTGATCATGTGACTGATCATGCAGTGATCATGTTTGCTATCATACACTGATCATGTGCCTCTGGAGGCAATAAACAAAGAGCTGAGTAGGCACGAATCAAACAGTCAGCAGGCAATAATCATGGAACTCAGGTGTGAGGAATCATGCTGCTCAGCTGGCAATAATCAAGCAGCTGAGCAGGCAGGAATTACGCAGCACAGCTGGCAATTGTCAAGCAGATGACAGGCAGGAATCGTGCAGCTCAGCTGGCAATTGTCAAGCAGATGAGCAGACAGTAATCACGCAGCTCAGCAGGCCCTGATCACGTGACTGAGCATGCACTGTTCACGTGGCTGATCATACACTGATCACGTGATGATCATGCACTGATCACTTGGATATCATGCACTGATCACGTGGCTGATCATACACTGTTCACGTGTCTGACCATGCACTGATCACGTGGCTGATCATACACTGCTCACGTAACTGATCATGCACTGATCACGTGGCTATCATGCACTGATCACGTGGCTGAACATGCACTGTTCACGTGGCTGATCACACACCTGTCACGTGACATATCATGCACTGATCACGTGGCACTCATGCACTGATCACGTGGCTGATCATACTCTGCTCACGTAACTGATCATGCACACATCACGTGGCTATCATGCACTGCTCACGTGGCTCGTCATGGAATGATCACATAGCTACCATATACTGGTCACGTGACTGATCATGCACAGATCACGTAAATGATCATGCACTGTTCACGTGACTGATCATGTACTGATCACGTGACTGATCATGCACTGATCACGTGGCTATCATGCTCTGCTCACGTGGCTGATCATGCAATGATCACGTAGCAACCATGTACTGGTCACGTGACTGATCATGCACTGATCACGAATTGATCATGCACTGATCACGTGGCTCATCATGCACTGATCACGTGGCTGATCACACATGATCACGTGACTGATCATGCACTGATCACGTGGCTCTCATGCACTGATCACGTGGCTATCATGCACTGATCACGTGGATATCATGCACTGATCACGTGGCTGATCACACACGATCACATGACTGATCATGCACTGATCACGTGGCTATCATGCACTGATCACGTGGCTATCATGCACTGATCACGTGGCTGATCATGCAATGATCACGTAGCTACCATGTACTGGTCACGTGACTGATCATGCACTGATCACGTAATTGATCATGCACTGATCACGTGGCTGATCATGCACTGATCACGTGGCTGATCATGCACTGATCACGTGACTGATCATGCACTGATCACGTGGCTATCATGCACTGATCACGTGGCTGATCATGCACTGATCACGTGGCTATCATGCACTGATCACGTGACTGATCATGCACTGATCACGTGGCTATCATGCACTGATCACGTGGCTGATCATGCACTGATCACGTGGCTGATCATGCACTGATCATGACTGATCATGCACTGATCACGTGACTGATCATGCACTGATCACGTGGCTATCATGCACTGATCACGTGGCTGATCATGCAATGATCACGTAGCTACCATGTACTGGTCAGTGACTGATCATACACTGATCACGTGACTGATCATGCACTGATCACGTGGCTATCATGCACTGATCACGTGGCTGATCATGCACTGATCACGTGCCTGATCATGCACTGATCACGTGACTGATCATGCACTGATCACGTGGCTATCATGCACTGATCACGTGGCTGATCATGCACTGATCACGTGGCTGATCATGCACTGATACGTGACTGATCATGCACTGATCACATGACTATCATGCACTGATCACGTGGCTATCATGCACTGATCACGTGGCTGATCATGCACTGATCATGTAGCTATCATGCACTGATCACGTGACTGATCATGCACTGATCACGTGACTGATCATGCACTGATCACGTGGCTATCATGCACTGATCACGTGACTGATCATGCACTGATCACGTCTGATCATGCACTGATCACGTGACTGATCATGCACTGATCACGTGGCTGATCATGCACTGATCACGTGACTGATCATGCACTGATCACGTGGCTGATCATGCACTGATCACGTGACTGATCATGCACTGATCACGTGACTGATCATGCACTGATCACGTGACTGATCATGCACTGATCACGTGGCTATCATGCACTGATCACGTGGCTGATCATGCACTGATCACGTAGCTATCATGCACTGATCACGTGACTGATCATGCACTGATCACGTGACTGATCATGCACTGATCACGTGGCTATCATGCACTGATCACGTGGCTGATCATACACTGATCACGTGACTGATCATGCACTGATCACGTGACTGATCATGCACTGATCACGTGGCTATCATGCACTGATCACGTGGCTGATCATGCACTGATCACGTGGCTGATCATGCACTGATCACGTGACTGATCATGCACTGATCACGTGACTATCATGCACTGATCACGTGGCTATCATGCACTGATCACGTGGCTGATCATGCACTGATCACGTAGCTATCATGCACTGATCACGTGACTGATCATGCACTGATCACGTGACTGATCATGCACTGATCACGTGGCTATCATGCACTGATCACGTGACTGATCATGCACTGATCACGTGGCTATCATGCACTGATCACGTGACTGATCATGCACTGATCACGTGGATGATCATGCACTGATCACGTGACTGATCATGCACTGATCACGTGGCTGATCATGCACTGATCACGTGACTGATCATGCACTGATCACGTGACTGATCATGCACTGATCACGTGACTGATCATGCACTGATCACGTGGCTATCATGCACTACTCACGTGGCTGATCATGCAATGATCATGTAGCTACCATGTACAGGTCACGTGACTGATCATACACCCATCAGGTGACTGATCATGCACTGATCACGTGGCTATCATGCACTGATCACGTGGCTGATCATGCACTGATCACCTGCCTGGTCATGCACTGATCACGTGACTGATCATGCACTGATCACGTGGCTGATCATGCACTGATCACGTGGCTGATCATGCACTGATCACGTGGCTGATCATGCACTGATACCGTGACTGAGCATGGACTGATCACATGACTATCATGTAGTGATCACGTGACTTAATGGCGCTGATCATGTGACTGATCATGCGCTGATCATGTTTGCTATCATACACTGATCATGTGCCTCTGGAGGCAATAAACAAAGAGCTGAGTAGGCACGAATCAAACAGTCAGCAGGCAATAATCATGGAACTCAGGTGTGAGGAATCATGCTGCTCAGCTGGCAATAATCAAGCAGCTGAGCAGGCAGGAATTACGCAGCACAGCTGGCAATTGTCAAGCAGATGACAGGCAGGAATCGTGCAGCTCAGCTGGCAATTGTCAAGCAGATGAGCAGACAGTAATCACGCAGCTCAGCAGGCCCAGATCACGTGACTGAGCATGCACTGTTCACGTGGCTGATCATACACTGATCACGTGACTGATCATGCACTGATCACGTGGCTATCATGCACTGATCACGTGGCTGATCATACACTGTTCACGTGTCTGACCATGCACTGATCACGTGGCTGATCATACACTGCTCACGTAACTGATCATGCACTGATCACGTGGCTGATCATGCACTGATCACGTGGCTATCATGCACTGATCACGTGGCTGATCATGCACTGATCACGTGACTGATCATGCACTGATCACTGGCTATCATGCACTCATCACTGGCTATCATGCACTGATCACGTGGTTGATCATGCACTGATCACGTGACTGATCATGCACTGATCACGTCTATATCATGCACTGATCACATGACTGATCATGCACTGATCACCCGGATGATCATACACTGATCATGTGACTGATCATGCACTGATCACGTGGCTATCATGCACTGATCACGTGGCTGATCATGCAATGATCACGTAGCTACCATGTACTGGTCACGTGACTGATCATGCACTGATCACGTAATTGATCATGCACTGATCACGTGACTTATCATGCACTGATCACGTGAGTGATCATGCACTGATCACGTGACTGATCATGCACTGATCACGTGGCTATCATGCACTGCTCACGTGGCTGATCATGCAATGATCACGTAGCTACCATGTACTGGTCACGTGACTGATCATGCACTGATCACGTGACTGATCATGCACTGATCACGTGGCTGATCATGCACTGATCACGTGGCTGATCATGCACTGATCACGTGACTGATCATGCACTGATCACGTGACTGATCATGCACTGATCACGTGACTGATCATGCACTGATCACGTGACTGATCATGCACTGATCACGTGGCTATCATGAACTGATCACGTGGCTGATCATGCACTGATCACGTGGCTGATCATGCACTGATACCGTGACTGAGCATGGACTGATCACATGACTATCATGTAGTGATCACGTGACTTAATGGCGCTGATCATGTGACTGATCATGCACTGATCATGTTTGCTATCATACACTGATCATGTGCCTCTGGAGGCAATAAACAAAGAGCTGAGTAGGCACGAATCATACAGTCAGCAGGCAATAATCATGGAACTCAGCTGTGAGGAATCATGCTGCTCAGCTG
The DNA here is from genome assembly GCF_032452875.1 of Bos javanicus. NCBI lineage: Eukaryota > Metazoa > Chordata > Mammalia > Artiodactyla > Bovidae > Bos > Bos javanicus. The sequence goes on along the minus strand of NW_026894327.1, from coordinate 69,492 downwards.
GCAATAATCAAGCAGCTGAGCAGGCAGGAATTACGCAGCACAGCTGGCAATTGTCAAGCAGATGACAGGCAGGAATCGTGCAGCTCAGCTGGCAATTGTCAAGCAGATGAGCAGACAGTAATCACGCAGCTCAGCAGGCCCTGATCACGTGACTGAGCATGCACTGTTCACGTGGCTGATCATGCACTGATCACGTGGCTGATCATGCACTGATCACGTAACTGATCATGCACTGATCACGTGGCTATCATGCACTGATCACGTGGCTGATCATGCACTGATCACGTGGCTGATCACACACCTGTCACGTGACATATCATGCACTGATCACGTGGCACTCATGCACTGATCACGTGGCTGATCATACTCTGCTCACGTAACTCATCATGCACACATCACGTGGCTATCATGCACTGCTCACGTGGCTCGTCATGGAATGATCACGTAGCTACCATATACTGGTCACGTGACTGATCATGCACAGATCACGTAAATGATCATGCACTGTTCACGTGACTGATCATGTACTGATCACGTGACTGATCATGCACTGATCACGTGGCTATCATGCACTGCTCACGTGGCTGATCATGCAACGATCACGTAGCAACCATGTACTGGTCACGTGACTGATCATGCACTGATCACGTAATTGATCATGCACTGATCACGTGGCTCATCATGCACTGATCACGTGGCTGATCACACATGTATCACGTGACTGATCATGCACTGATCACGTGGCTATCATGCACTGATCACGTGGCTATCATGCACTGATCACGTGGCTGATCACACTGATCACGTGACTGATCATGCACTGATCACGTGGCTATCATGCACTGATCACGTGGCTATCATGCACTGATCACGTGGCTGATCATGCAATGATCACGTAGCTACCATGTACTGGTCACGTGACTGATCATGCACTGATCACGTAATTGATCATGCACTGATCACGTGACTGATCATGCACTGATCACGTGACTGATCATGCACTGATCACGTGACTGATCATGCACTGATCACGTGGCTATCATGCACTGATCACGTGGCTGATCATGCACTGATCACGTAGCTATCATGCACTGATCACGTGACTGATCATGCACTGATCACGTGATTGATCATGCACTGATCACGTGGCTGATCATGCACTGATCACGTGGCTGATCATGCACTGATCACGACTGATCATGCACTGATCACGTGACTGATCATGCACTGATCACGTGGCTATCATGCACTGATCACGTGGCTGATCATGCACTGATCACGTGACTGATCATGCACTGATCACATGACTGATCATGCACTGATCACGTGACTGATCATGCACTGATCACGTGGCTATCATGCACTACTCACGTGGCTGATCATGCAATGATCATGTAGCTACCATGTACTGGTCACGTGACTGATCATACACCCATCAGGTGACTGATCATGCACTGATCACGTGGCTATCATGCACTGATCACGTGGCTGATCATGCACTGATCACGTGCCTGGTCATGCACTGATCACGTGACTGATCATGCACTGATCACGTGGCTGATCATGCACTGATCACGTGGCTGATCATGCACTGATCACGTGGCTGATCATGCACTGATACCGTGACTGAGCATGGACTGATCACATGACTATCATGTAGTGATCACGTGACTTAATGGCGCTGATCATGTGACTGATCATGCGCTGATCATGTTTGCTATCATACACTGATCATGTGCCTCTGGAGGCAATAAACAAAGAGCTGAGTAGGCACGAATCAAACAGTCAGCAGGCAATAATCATGGAACTCAGGTGTGAGGAATCATGCTGCTCAGCTGGCAATAATCAAGCAGCTGAGCAGGCAGGAATTACGCAGCACAGCTGGCAATTGTCAAGCAGATGACAGGCAGGAATCGTGCAGCTCAGCTGGCAATTGTCAAGCAGATGAGCAGACAGTAATCACGCAGCTCAGCAGGCCCAGATCACGTGACTGAGCATGCACTGTTCACGTGGCTGATCATACACTGATCACGTGACTGATCATGCACTGATCACGTGGCTATCATGCACTGATCACGTGGCTGATCATACACTGTTCACGTGTCTGACCATGCACTGATCACGTGGCTGATCATACACTGCTCACGTAACTGATCATGCACTGATCACGTGGCTGATCATGCACTGATCACGTGGCTATCATGCACTGATCACGTGGCTGATCATGCACTGATCACGTGACTGATCATGCACTGATCACTGGCTATCATGCACTGATCACTGGCTATCATGCACTGATCACGTGGCTGATCATGCACTGATCACGTGACTGATCATGCACTGATCACGTCTATATCATGCACTGATCACGTGACTGATCATGCACTGATCACGGATGATCATGCACTGATCACGTGACTGATCATGCACTGATCACGTGGCTATCATGCACTGATCACGTGGCTGATCATGCACTGATCACGTAGCTACCATGCACTGATCACGTGACTGATCATGCACTGATCACGTGATTGATCATGCACTGATCACGTGACTGATCATGCACTGATCACGTGGCTGATCATGCACTGATCACGTGACTGATCATGCACTGATCACGTGGCTGATCATGCACTGATCACGTGGCTGATCATGCACTGATCACGTGGCTGATCATGCACTGATCACGTGACTGATCATGCACTGATCACGTGACTGATCATGCACTGATCACGTGACTGATCATGCACTGATCACGTGACTGATCATGCACTGATCACATAGCTATCATGCACTGATCACGTGGCTGATCATGCACTGATCACGTGGCTGATCATGCACTGATACCGTGACTGAGCATGGACTGATCACATGACTATCATGTAGTGATCACGTGACTTAATGGCGCTGATCATGTGACTGATCATGCACTGATCATGTTTGCTATCATACACTGATCATGTGCCTCTGGAGGCAATAAACAAAGAGCTGAGTAGGCACGAATCAAACAGTCAGCAGGCAATAATCATGGAACTCAGCTGTGAGGAATCATGCTGCTCAGCTGGCAATAATCAAGCAGCTGAGCAGGCAGGAATTACGCAGCACAGCTGGCAATTGTCAAGCAGATGACAGGCAGGAATCGTGCAGCTCAGCTGGCAATTGTCAAGCAGATGAGCAGACAGTAATCACGCAGCTCAGCAGGCCCTGATCACGTGACTGAGCATGCACTGTTCACGTGGCTGATCATACACTGATCACGTGATGATCATGCACTGATCACTTGGATATCATGCACTGATCACGTGGCTGATCATACACTGTTCACGTGTCTGACCATGCACTGATCACGTGGCTGATCATACACTGCTCACGTAACTGATCATGCACTGATCACGTGGCTATCATGCACTGATCACGTGGCTGAACATGCACTGTTCACGTGGCTGATCACACACCTGTCACGTGACATATCATGCACTGATCACGTGGCACTCATGCACTGATCACGTGGCTGATCATACTCTGCTCACGTAACTCATCATGCACACATCACGTGGCTATCATGCACTGCTCACGTGGCTCGTCATGGAATGATCACGTAGCTACCATATACTGGTCACGTGACTGATCATGCACAGATCACGTAAATGATCATGCACTGTTCACGTGACTGATCATGTACTGATCACGTGACTGATCATGCACTGATCACGTGGCTATCATGCACTGCTCACGTGGCTGATCATGCAACGATCACGTAGCAACCATGTACTGGTCACGTGACTGATCATGCACTGATCACGTAATTGATCATGCACTGATCACGTGGCTCATCATGCACTGATCACGTGGCTGATCACACATGTATCACGTGACTGATCATGCACTGATCACGTGGCTCTCATGCACTGATCACGTGGCTATCATGCACTGATCACGTGGATATCATGCACTGATCACGTGGCTGATCACACACGTATCACATGACTGATCATGCACTGATCACGTGGCTATCATGCACTGATCACGTGGCTATCATGCACTGATCACGTGGCTGATCATGCAATGATCACGTAGCTACCATGCACTGATCACGTGACTGATCATGCACTGATCACGTAATTGATCATGCACTGATCACGTGACTGATCATGCACTGATCACGTGACTGATCATGCACTGATCACGTGACTGATCATGCACTGATCACGTGGCTATCATGCACTGATCACGTGGCTGATCATGCACTGATCACGTATCTACCATGCACTGATCACGTGACTGATCATGCACTGATCACGTAATTGATCATGCACTGATCACGTGGCTGATCATGCACTGATCACGTGGCTGATCATGCACTGATCACGTGACTGATCATGCACTGATCACGTGACTGATCATGCACTGATCACGTGGCTATCATGCACTGATCACGTGGCTGATCATGCACTGATCACGTGCCTGATCATGCACTGATCACATGACTGATCATGCACTGATCACGTGACTGATCATGCACTGATCACGTGGCTATCATGCACTGATCACGTGGCTGATCATGCACTGATCACGTAGCTACCATGCACTGGTCACGTGACTGATCATGCACTGATCACGTGACTGATCATGCACTGATCACGTGGCTATCATGCACTGATCACGTGGCTGATCATGCACTGATCACGTGCCTGATCATGCACTGATCACGTGACTGATCATGCACTGATCACGTGGCTATCATGCACTGATCACGTGGCTGATCATGCACTGATCACGTGGCTGATCATGCACTGATCACGTGACTGATCATGCACTGATCACGTGACTGATCATGCACTGATCACGTGGCTATCATGCACTGATCACGTGGCTGATCATGCACTGATCACGTAGCTATCATGCACTGATCACGTGACTGATCATGCACTGATCACGTGACTGATCATGCACTGATCACGTGGCTATCATGCACTGATCACGTGACTGATCATGCACTGATCACGTCTATATCATGCACTGATCACGTGACTGATCATGCACTGATCACGTGGCTGATCATGCACTGATCACGTGACTGATCATGCACTGATCACGTGGCTGATCATGCACTGATCACGTGACTGATCATGCACTGTTCACGTGACTGATCATGCACTGATCACGTGACTGATCATGCACTGATCACGTGGCTATCATGCACTACTCACGTGGCTGATCATGCAATGATCATGTAGCTACCATGTACTGGTCACGTGACTGATCATACACCCATCAGGTGACTGATCATGCACTGATCACGTGGCTATCATGCACTGATCACGTGGCTGATCATGCACTGATCACCTGCCTGATCATGCACTGATCACGTGACTGATCATGCACTGATCACGTGGCTATCATGCACTGATCACGTGGCTGATCATGCACTGATCACGTGGCTGATCATGCACTGATACCGTGACTGAGCATGGACTGATCACATGACTATCATGTAGTGATCACGTGACTTAATGGCGCTGATCATGTGACTGATCATGCGCTGATCATGTTTGCTATCATACACTGATCATGTGCCTCTGGAGGCAATAAACAAAGAGCTGAGTAGGCACGAATCAAACAGTCAGCAGGCAATAATCATGGAACTCAGGTGTGAGGAATCATGCTGCTCAGCTGGCAATAATCAAGCAGCTGAGCAGGCAGGAATTACGCAGCACAGCTGGCAATTGTCAAGCAGATGACAGGCAGGAATCGTGCAGCTCAGCTGGCAATTGTCAAGCAGATGAGCAGACAGTAATCACGCAGCTCAGCAGGCCCAGATCACGTGACTGAGCATGCACTGTTCACGTGGCTGATCATACACTGATCACGTGACTGATCATGCACTGATCACGTGGCTATCATGCACTGATCACGTGGCTGATCATACACTGTTCACGTGTCTGACCATGCACTGATCACGTGGCTGATCATACACTGCTCACGTAACTGATCATGCACTGATCACGTGGCTGATCATGCACTGATCACGTGGCTGATCATGCACTGATCACGTGGCTGATCATGCACTGATCACGTGACTGATCATGCACTGATCACTGGCTATCATGCACTCATCACTGGCTATCATGCACTGATCACGTGGCTGATCATGCACTGATCACGTGACTGATCATGCACTGATCACGTCTATATCATGCACTGATCACGTGACTGATCATGCACTGATCACGTGGATGATCATGCACTGATCATGTGACTGATCATGCACTGATCACGTGGCTATCATGCACTGATCACGTGGCTGATCATGCACTGATCACGTAGCTACCATGTACTGGTCACGTGACTGATCATGCACTGATCACGTAATTGATCATGCACTGATCACGTGACTTATCATGCACTGATCACGTGAGTGATCATGCACTGATCACGTGACTGATCATGCACTGATCACGTGGCTATCATGCACTGATCACGTGGCTGATCATGCAATGATCACGTAGCTACCATGTACTGGTCACGTGACTGATCATGCACTGATCACGTGACTGATCATGCACTGATCACGTGGCTGATCATGCACTGATCACGTGGCTGATCATGCACTGATCACGTGACTGATCATGCACTGATCACGTGACTGATCATGCACTGATCACGTGACTGATCATGCACTGATCACGTGACTGATCATGCACTGATCACATGGCTATCATGCACTGATCACGTGGCTGATCATGCACTGATCACGTGGCTGATCATGCACTGATACCGTGACTGAGCATGGACTGATCACATGACTATCATGTAGTGATCACGTGACTTAATGGCGCTGATCATGTGACTGATCATGCACTGATCATGTTTGCTATCATACACTGATCATGTGCCTCTGGAGGCAATAAACAAAGAGCTGAGTAGGCACGAATCATACAGTCAGCAGGCAATAATCATGGAACTCAGCTGTGAGGAATCATGCTGCTCAGCTGGCAATAATCAAGCAGCTGAGCAGGCAGGAATTACGCAGCACAGCTGGCAATTGTCAAGCAGATGACAGGCAGGAATCGTGCAGCTCAGCTGGCAATTGTCAAGCAGATGAGCAGACAGTAATCACGCAGCTCAGCAGGCCCTGATCACGTGACTGAGCATGCACTGTTCACGTGGCTGATCATGCACTGATCACGTGGCTGATCATGCACTGATCACGTGACTGATCATGCACTGATCACGTGGCTATCATGCACTGATCACGTGGCTGATCATGCACTGATCACGTGGCTGATCACACACCTGTCACGTGACATATCATGCACTGATCACGTGGCACTCATGCACTGATCACGTGGCTGATCATACTGCTCACGTAACTCATCATGCACATCACGTGGCTATCATGCACTGCTCACGTGGCTGTCATGGAATGATCACGTAGCTACCATATACTGGTCACGTGACTGATCATGCACAGATCACGTAAATGATCATGCACTGTTCACGTGACTGATCATGTACTGATCACGTGACTGATCATGCACTGATCACGTGGCTATCATGCACTGCTCACGTGGCTGATCATGCAACGATCACGTAGCAACCATGTACTGGTCACGTGACTGATCATGCACTGATCACGTAATTGATCATGCACTGATCACGTGGCTCATCATGCACTGATCACGTGGCTGATCACACATGTATCACGTGACTGATCATGCACTGATCACGTGGCTCATGCACTGATCACGTGGCTATCATGCACTGATCACGTGGATATCATGCACTGATCACGTGGCTGATCACACACGTATCACATGACTGATCATGCACTGATCACGTGGCTATCATGCACTGATCACGTGGCTATCATGCACTGATCACGTGGCTGATCATGCAATGATCACGTAGCTACCATGCACTGATCACGTGACTGATCATGCACTGATCACGTAATTGATCATGCACTGATCACGTGACTGATCATGCACTGATCACGTGACTGATCATGCACTGATCACGTGACTGATCATGCACTGATCACGTGGCTATCATGCACTGATCACGTGGCTGATCATGCACTGATCACGTAGCTATCATGCACTGATCACGTGACTGATCATGCACTGATCACGTGACTGATCATGCACTGATCACGTGGCTGATCATGCACTGATCACGTGGCTGATCATGCACTGATCACGTGACTGATCATGCACTGATCACGTGACTGATCATGCACTGATCACGTGGCTATCATGCACTGATCACGTGGCTGATCATGCACTGATCACGTGCCTGATCATGCACTGATCACATGACTGATCATGCACTGATCACGTGACTGATCATGCACTGATCACGTGGCTATCATGCACTATCACGTGGCTGATCATGCACTGATCACGTAGCTACCATGCACTGATCACGTGACTGATCATGCACTGATCACGTGACTGATCATGCACTGATCACGTGGCTATCATGCACTGATCACGTGGCTGATCATGCACTGATCACGTGCCTGATCATGCACTGATCACGTGACTGATCATGCACTGATCACGTGGCTATCATGCACTGATCACGTGGCTGATCATGCACTGATCACGTGGCTGATCATGCACTGATCACGTGACTGATCATGCACTGATCACGTGACTGATCATGCACTGATCACGTGGCTATCATGCACTGATCACGTGGCTGATCATGCACTGATCATGTAGCTACCATGCACTGATCACGTGACTGATCATGCACTGATCACGTGACTGATCATGCACTGATCACGTGGCTATCATGCACTGATCACGTGACTGATCATGCACTGATCACGTCTATATCATGCACTGATCACATGACTGATCATGCACTGATCACGTGGCTGATCATGCACTGATCACGTGACTGATCATGCACTGATCACGTGGCTGATCATGCACTGATCACGTGACTGATCATGCACTGATCACGTGACTGATCATGCACTGATCACGTGACTGATCATGCACTGATCACGTGGCTATCATGCACTACTCACGTGGCTGATCATGCAATGATCATGTAGCTACCATGTACTGGTCACGTGACTGATCATACACCCATCAGGTGACTGATCATGCACTGATCACGTGGCTATCATGCACTGATCACGTGGCTGATCATGCACTGATCACGTGCCTGATCATGCACTGATCACGTGACTGATCATGCACTGATCACGTGGCTATCATGCACTGATCACGTGGCTGATCATGCACTGATCACGTGGCTGATCATGCACTGATACCGTGACTGAGCATGGACTGATCACATGACTATCATGTAGTGATCACGTGACTTAATGGCGCTGATCATGTGACTGATCATGCGCTGATCATGTTTGCTATCATACACTGATCATGTGCCTCTGGAGGCAATAAACAAAGAGCTGAGTAGGCACGAATCAAACAGTCAGCAGGCAATAATCATGGAACTCAGGTGTGAGGAATCATGCTGCTCAGCTGGCAATAATCAAGCAGCTGAGCAGGCAGGAATTACGCAGCACAGCTGGCAATTGTCAAGCAGATGACAGGCAGGAATCGTGCAGCTCAGCTGGCAATTGTCAAGCAGATGAGCAGACAGTAATCACGCAGCTCAGCAGGCCCAGATCACGTGACTGAGCATGCACTGTTCACGTGGCTGATCATACACTGATCACGTGACTGATCATGCACTGATCACGTGGCTATCATGCACTGATCACGTGGCTGATCATACACTGTTCACGTGTCTGACCATGCACTGATCACGTGGCTGATCATACACTGCTCACGTAACTGATCATGCACTGATCACGTGGCTGATCATGCACTGATCACGTGGCTATCATGCACTGATCACGTGGCTGATCATGCACTGATCACGTGACTGATCATGCACTGATCACTGGCTATCATGCACTCATCACTGGCTATCATGCACTGATCACGTGGCTGATCATGCACTGATCACGTGACTGATCATGCACTGATCACGTCTATATCATGCACTGATCACGTGACTGATCATGCACTGATCACGTGGATGATCATGCACTGATCATGTGACTGATCATGCACTGATCACGTGGCTATCATGCACTGATCACGTGGCTGATCATGCAATGATCACGTAGCTACCATGTACTGGTCACGTGACTGATCATGCACTGATCACGTAATTGATCATGCACTGATCACGTGACTGATCATGCACTGATCACGTGACTGATCATGCACTGATCACGTGACTGATCATGCACTGATCACGTGGCTATCATGCACTGATCACGTGGCTGATCATGCAATGATCACGTAGCTACCATGTACTGGTCACGTGACTGATCATGCACTGATCACGTGACTGATCATGCACTGATCACGTGGCTGATCATGCACTGATCACGTGGCTGATCATGCACTGATCACGTGACTGATCATGCACTGATCACGTGACTGATCATGCACTGATCACGTGACTGATCATGCACTGATCACGTGACTGATCATGCACTGATCACATGGCTATCATGCACTGATCACGTGGCTGATCATGCACTGATCACGTGGCTGATCATGCACTGATACCGTGACTGAGCATGGACTGATCACATGACTATCATGTAGTGATCACGTGACTTAATGGCGCTGATCATGTGACTGATCATGCACTGATCATGTTTGCTATCATACACTGATCATGTGCCTCTGGAGGCAATAAACAAAGAGCTGAGTAGGCACGAATCAAACAGTCAGCAGGCAATAATCATGGAACTCAGCTGTGAGGAATCATGCTGCTCAGCTGGCAATAATCAAGCAGCTGAGCAGGCAGGAATTACGCAGCACAGCTGGCAATTGTCAAGCAGATGACAGGCAGGAATCGTGCAGCTCAGCTGGCAATTGTCAAGCAGATGAGCAGACAGTAATCACGCAGCTCAGCAGGCCCTGATCACGTGACTGAGCATGCACTGTTCACGTGGCTGATCATACACTGATCACGTGATGATCATGCACTGATCACTTGGATATCATGCACTGATCACGTGGCTGATCATACACTGTTCACGTGTCTGACCATGCACTGATCACGTGGCTGATCATACACTGCTCACGTAACTGATCATGCACTGATCACGTGGCTATCATGCACTGATCACGTGGCTGAACATGCACTGTTCACGTGGCTGATCACACACCTGTCACGTGACATATCATGCACTGATCACGTGGCACTCATGCACTGATCACGTGGCTGATCATACTCTGCTCACGTAACTCATCATGCACACATCACGTGGCTATCATGCACTGCTCACGTGGCTGATCATGGAATGATCACGTAGCTACCATATACTGGTCACGTGACTGATCATGCACAGATCACGTAAATGATCATGCACTGTTCACGTGACTGATCATGTACTGATCACGTGACTGATCATGCACTGATCACGTGGCTATCATGCACTGCTCACGTGGCTGATCATGCAACGATCACGTAGCAACCATGTACTGGTCACGTGACTGATCATGCACTGATCACGTAATTGATCATGCACTGATCACGTGGCTCATCATGCACTGATCACGTGGCTGATCACACATGTATCACGTGACTGATCATGCACTGATCACGTGGCTCATGCACTGATCACGTGGCTATCATGCACTGATCACGTGGATATCATGCACTGATCACGTGGCTGATCACACACGTATCACATGACTGATCATGCACTGATCACGTGGCTATCATGCACTGATCACGTGGCTATCATGCACTGATCACGTGGCTGATCATGCAATGATCACGTAGCTATCATGTACTGATCACGTGACTGATCATGCACTGATCACGTAATTGATCATGCACTGATCACGTGACTGATCATGCACTGATCACGTGACTGATCATGCACTGATCACGTGACTGATCATGCACTGATCACGTGGCTATCATGCACTGATCACGTGGCTGATCATGCACTGATCACGTAGCTACCATGCACTGGTCACGTGACTGATCATGCACTGATCACGTGATTGATCATGCACTGATCACGTGGCTGATCATGCACTGATCACGTGGCTGATCATGCACTGATCACGTGACTGATCATGCACTGATCACGTGACTGATCATGCACTGATCACGTGGCTATCATGCACTGATCACGTGGCTGATCATGCACTGATCACGTGCCTGATCATGCACTGATCACATGACTGATCATGCACTGATCACGTGACTGATCATGCACTGATCACGTGGCTATCATGCACTATCACGTGGCTGATCATGCACTGATCACGTAGCTATCATGTACTGGTCAGTGACTGATCATACACTGATCACGTGACTGATCATGCACTGATCACGTGGCTATCATGCACTGATCACGTGGCTGATCATGCACTGATCACGTGCCTGATCATGCACTGATCACGTGACTGATCATGCACTGATCACGTGGCTATCATGCACTGATCACGTGGCTGATCATGCACTGATCACGTGGCTGATCATGCACTGATCACGTGACTGATCATGCACTGATCACGTGACTGATCATGCACTGATCACGTGGCTATCATGCACTACTCACGTGGCTGATCATGCAATGATCATGTAGCTACCATGTACAGGTCACGTGACTGATCATACACCCATCAGGTGACTGATCATGCACTGATCACGTGGCTATCATGCACTGATCACGTGACTGATCATGCACTGATCACGTCTATATCATGCACTGATCACATGACTGCCCATGCACTGATCACGTGGATGATCATACACTGATCATGTGACAGATCATGCACTGATCACGTGGCTGATCATGCACTGATACCGTGACTGAGCATGGACTGATCACATGACTATCATGTAGTGATCACGTGACTTAATGGCGCTGATCATGTGACTGATCATGCGCTGATCATGTTTGCTATCATACACTGATCATGTGCCTCTGGAGGCAATACAAAGAGCTGAGTAGGCACGAATCAAACAGTCAGCAGGCAATAATCATGGAACTCAGGTGTGAGGAATCATGCTGCTCAGCTGGCAATAATCAAGCAGCTGAGCAGGCAGGAATTACGCAGCACAGCTGACAATTGTCAAGCAGATGACAGGCAGGAATCGTGCAGCTCAGCTGGCAATTGTCAAGCAGATGAGCAGACAGTAATCACGCAGCTCAGCAGGCCCAGATCACGTGACTGAGCATGCACTGTTCACGTGGCTGATCATACACTGATCACGTGACTGATCATGCACTGATCACGTGGCTATCATGCACTGATCACGTGGCTGATCATACACTGTTCACGTGTCTGACCATGCACTGATCACGTGGCTGATCATACACTGCTCACGTAACTGATCATGCACTGATCACGTGGCTGATCATGCACTGATCAGTGGCTATCATGCACTGATCACGTGGCTGATCATGCACTGATCACGTGACTGATCATGCACTGATCACTGGCTATCATGCACTGATTAACTGGCTATCATGCACTGATCACGTGGTTGATCATGCACTGATCACGAGACTGATCATGCACTGATCACGTCTATATCATGCACTGATCACATGACTGATCATGCACTGATCACCCGGATGATCATACACTGATCATGTGACTGATCATGCACTGATCACGTGGCTATCATGCACTGATCACGTGGCTGATCATGCAATGATCACGTAGCTACCATGTACTGGTCACGTGACTGATCATGCACTGATCACGTAATTGATCATGCACTGATCACGTGACTGATCATGCACTGATCACGTGAGTGATCATGCACTGATCACGTGACTGATCATGCACTGATCACGTGGCTATCATGCACTGCTCACGTGGCTGATCATGCAATGATCACGTAGCTACCATATACTGGTCACGTGACTGATCATGCACTGATCACGTAATTGATCATGCACTGATCACGTGGCTGATCATGCACTGATCACGTGGCTGATCATGCACTGATCACGTGACTGATCATGCACTGATCACGTGACTGATCATGCACTGATCACCTGCCTGTCATGCACTGATCACGTGACAAATCATGCACTGATCACATAGCTATCATGAACTGATCACCTGGCTGATCATGCACTGATCACGTGGCTGATCATGCACTGATACCGTGACTGAGCATGGACTGATCACATGACTATCATGTAGTGATCACGTGACTTAATGGCGCTGATCATGTGACTGATCATGCACTGATCATGTTTGCTATCATACACTGATCATGTGCCTCTGGAGGCAATAAACAAAGAGCTGAGTAGGCACGAATCATACAGTCAGCAGGCAATAATCATGGAACTCAGCTGTGAGGAATCATGCTGCTCAGCTGGCAATAATCAAGCAGCTGAGCAGGCAGGAATTACGCAGCACAGCTGGCAATTGTCAAGCAGATGACAGGCAGGAATCGTGCAGCTCAGCTGGCAATTGTCAAGCAGATGAGCAGACAGTAATCACGCAGCTCAGCAGGCCCTGATCACGTGACTGAGCATGCACTGTTCACGTGGCTGATCATACACTGATCACGTGATGATCATGCACTGATCACTTGGATATCATGCACTGATCACGTGGCTGATCATACACTGTTCACGTGTCTGACCATGCACTGATCACGTGGCTGATCATACACTGCTCACGTAACTGATCATGCACTGATCACGTGGCTATCATGCACTGATCACGTGGCTGAACATGCACTGTTCACGTGGCTGATCACACACCTGTCACGTGACATATCATGCACTGATCACGTGGCACTCATGCACTGATCACGTGGCTGATCATACTCTGCTCACGTAACTCATCATGCACACATCACGTGGCTATCATGCACTGCTCACGTGGCTCGTCATGGAATGATCACATAGCTACCATATACTGGTCACGTGACTGATCATGCACAGATCACGTAAATGATCATGCACTGTTCACGTGACTGATCATGTACTGATCACGTGACTGATCATGCACTGATCACGTGGCTATCATGCACTGCTCACGTGGCTGATCATGCAACGATCACGTAGCAACCATGTACTGGTCACGTGACTGATCATGCACTGATCACGTAATTGATCATGCACTGATCACGTGGCTCATCATGCACTGATCACGTGGCTGATCACACATGTATCACGTGACTGATCATGCACTGATCACGTGGCTCTCATGCACTGATCACGTGGCTATCATGCACTGATCACGTGGATATCATGCACTGATCACGTGGCTGATCACACACGTATCACATGACTGATCATGCACTGATCACGTGGCTATCATGCACTGATCACGTGGCTATCATGCACTGATCACGTGGCTGATCATGCACTGATCACGTAGCTACCATGCACTGATCACGTGACTGATCATGCACTGATCACGTAATTGATCATGCACTGATCACGTGACTGATCATGCACTGATCACGTGAGTGATCATGCACTGATCACGTGACTGATCATGCACTGATCACGTGGCTATCATGCACTGATCACGTGGCTGATCATGCAATGATCACGTAGCTACCATGCACTGATCACGTGACTGATCATGCACTGATCACGTAATTGATCATGCACTGATCACGTGGCTGATCATGCACTGATCACGTGGCTGATCATGCACTGATCACGTGACTGATCATGCACTGATCACGTGACTGATCATGCACTGATCACGTGGCTATCATGCACTGATCACGTGGCTGATCATGCACTGATCACGTGCCTGATCATGCACTGATCACATGACTGATCATGCACTGATCACGTGACTGATCATGCACTGATCACGTGGCTATCATGCACTACTCACGTGGCTGATCATGCAATGATCATGTAGCTACCATGTACTGGTCAGTGACTGATCATACACCTGATCACGTGACTGATCATGCACTGATCACGTGGCTATCATGCACTGATCACGTGGCTGATCATGCACTGATCACGTGCCTGATCATGCACTGATCACGTGACTGATCATGCACTGATCACGTGGCTATCATGCACTGATCACGTGGCTGATCATGCACTGATCACGTGGCTGATCATGCACTGATACGTGACTGATCATGCACTGATCACGTGACTGATCATGCACTGATCACGTGGCTATCATGCACTACTCACGTGGCTGATCATGCAATGATCATGTAGCTACCATGTACAGGTCACGTGAATGATCATACACCCATCAGGTGACTGATCATGCACTGATCACGTGGCTATCATGCACTGATCACGTGACTGATCATGCACTGATCACGCCTATATCATGCACTGATCACATGACTGCCCATGCACTGATCACGTGGATGATCATACACTGATCATGTGACAGATCATGCACTGATCACGTGGCTGATCATGCACTGATACCGTGACTGAGCATGGACTGATCACATGACTATCATGTAGTGATCACGTGACTTAATGGCGCTGATCATGTGACTGATCATGCGCTGATCATGTTTGCTATCATACACTGATCATGTGCCTCTGGAGGCAATAAACAAAGAGCTGAGTAGGCACGAATCAAACAGTCAGCAGGCAATAATCATGGAACTCAGGTGTGAGGAATCATGCTGCTCAGCTGGCAATAATCAAGCAGCTGAGCAGGCAGGAATTACGCAGCACAGCTGACAATTGTCAAGCAGATGACAGGCAGGAATCGTGCAGCTCAGCTGGCAATTGTCAAGCAGATGAGCAGACGGTAATCACGCAGCTCAGCAGGCCCAGATCACGTGACTGAGCATGCACTGTTCACGTGGCTGATCATACACTGATCACGTGACTGATCATGCACTGATCACGTGGCTATCATGCACTGATCACGTGGCTGATCATACACTGTTCACGTGTCTGACCATGCACTGATCACGTGGCTGATCATACACTGCTCACGTAACTGATCATGCACTGATCACGTGGCTGATCATGCACTGATCAGTGGCTATCATGCACTGATCACGTGGCTGATCATGCACTGATCACGTGACTGATCATGCACTGATCATCTGGCTATCATGCACTCATTCACTGGCTATCATGCACTGATCACGTGGCTGATCATGCACTGATCACGTGACTGATCATGCACTGATCACGTCTATATCATGCACTGATCACATGACTGCCCATGCACTGATCACGTGGATGATCATACACTGATCATGACTGATCATGCACTGATCACGTGGCTATCATGCACTGCTCACGTGGCTGATCATGCAATGATCACGTAGCTACCATGTACTGATCACGTGACTGATCATGCACTGATCACGTAATTGATCATGCACTGATCACGTGACTTATCATGCACTGTTCACGTGAGTGATCATGCACTGATCACGTGACTGATCATGCACTGATCACGTGGCTATCATGCACTGATCACGTGGCTGATCATGCAATGATCACGTAGCTACCATGTACTGGTCACGTGACTGATCATGCACTGATCACGTGACTGATCATGCACTGATCACGTGGCTGATCATGCACTGATCACGTGGCTGATCATGCACTGATCACGTGACTGATCATGCACTGATCACGTGACTGATCATGCACTGATCACGTGACTGATCATGCACTGATCACGTGACAAATCATGCACTGATCACATAGCTATCATGCACTGATCACGTGGCTGATCATGCACTGATCACGTGGCTGATCATGCACTGATACCGTGACTGAGCATGGACTGATCACATGACTATCATGTAGTGATCACGTGACTTAATGGCGCTGATCATGTGACTGATCATGCACTGATCATGTTTGCTATCATACACTGATCATGTGCCTCTGGAGGCAATAAACAAAGAGCTGAGTAGGCACGAATCATACAGTCAGCAGGCAATAATCATGGAACTCAGCTGTGAGGAATCATGCTGCTCAGCTGGCAATAATCAAGCAGCTGAGCAGGCAGGAATTACGCAGCACAGCTGTCAATTGTCAAGCAGATGACAGGCAGGAATCGTGCAGCTCAGCTGGCAATTGTCAAGCAGATGAGCAGACAGTAATCACGCAGCTCAGCAGGCCCTGATCACGTGACTGAGCATGCACTGTTCACGTGGCTGATCATACACTGATCACGTGATGATCATGCACTGATCACTGGATATCATGCACTGATCACGTGGCTGATCATACACTGATCACGTGGCTATCATGCACTGATCACGTGGCTGATCATGCACTGATCACGTGACTGATCATGCACTGATCACTGGCTATCATGCACTGATTCACTGGCTATCATGCACTGATCACGTGGCTGATCATACACTGATCACGTGACTGATCATGCACTGATCACGTCTATATCATGCACTGATCACATGACTGATCATGCACTGATCACGTGGATGATCATACACTGATCATGCGACTGATCATGCACTGATCACGTGGCTATCATGCACTGATCACGTGGCTGATCATGCAATGATCACGTAGCTACCATGTACTGGTCACGTGACTGATCATGCACTGATCACGTAATTGATCATGCACTGATCAGGTGACTTATCATGCACTGTTCACGTGAGTGATCATGCACTGATCACGTGACTGATCATGCACTGATCACGTGGCTATCATGCACTACTCACGTGGCTGATCATGCAATGATCATGTAGCTACCATGTACTGGTCACGTGACTGATCATACACCCATCAGGTGACTGATCATGCACTGATCACGTGGCTATCATGCACTGATCACGTGGCTGATCATGCACTGATCACCTGCCTGGTCATGCACTGATCACGTGACAAATCATGAACTGATCACATAGCTATCATGAACTGATCACCTGGCTGATCATGCACTGATCACGTGGCTGATCATGCACTGATACCGTGACTGAGCATGGACTGATCACATGACTATCATGTAGTGATCACGTGACTTAATGGCGCTGATCATGTGACTGATCATGCGCTGATCATGTTTGCTATCATACACTGATCATGTGCCTCTGGAGGCAATAAACAAAGAGCTGAGTAGGCACGAATCAAACAGTCAGCAGGCAATAATCATGGAACTCAGGTGTGAGGAATCATGCTGCTCAGCTGGCAATAATCAAGCAGCTGAGCAGGCAGGAATTACGCAGCACAGCTGATAATTGTCAAGCAGATGACAGGCAGGAATCGTGCAGCTCAGCTGGCAATTGTCAAGCAGATGAGCAGACAGTAATCACGCAGCTCAGCAGGCCCAGATCACGTGACTGAGCATGCACTGTTCACGTGGCTGATCATACACTGATCACGTGACTGATCATGCACTGATCACGTGGCTATCATGCACTGATCACGTGGCTGATCATACACTGTTCACGTGTCTGACCATGCACTGATCACGTGGCTGATCATACACTGCTCACGTAACTGATCATGCACTGATCACGTGGCTGATCATGCACTGATCAGTGGCTATCATGCACTGATCACGTGGCTGATCATACACTGATCACGTGACTGATCATGCACTGATCACTGGCTATCATGCACTCATCACTGGCTATCATGCACTGATCACGTGGCTGATCATGCACTGATCGTGACTGATCATGCACTGATCACGTCTATATCATGCACTGATCACGTGACTGATCATGCACTGATCACGTGGATGATCATGCACTGATCATGTGACTGATCATGCACTGATCACGTGGCATCATGCACTGCTCACGTGGCTGATCATGCACTGATCACGTAGCTATCATGTACTGATCACGTGACTGATCATGCACTGATCACGTGGCTGATCATGCACTGATCACGTGACTGATCATGCACTGATCACGTGACTGATCATGCACTGATCACGTGACTGATCATGCACTGATCACGTGACTGATCATGCACTGATCACGTGGCTATCATGCACTGATCACGTGGCTGATCATGCACTGATCACGTGGCTATCATGCACTGATCACGTGACTGATCATGCACTGATCACGTGATTGATCATGCACTGATCATGTGACTGATCATGCACTGATCACGTGGCTATCATGCACTGATCACGTGCTGATCATGCACTGATCACGTGGCTATCATGCACTGATCACGTGACTGATCATGCACTGATCACGTGGCTGATCATGCACTGATCACGTGACTTATCATGCACTGTTCACGTGACTGATCATGCACTGATCACGTGACTGATCATGCACTGATCACGTGGCTATCATGCACTACTCACGTGGCTGATCATGCAATGATCATGTAGCTACCATGTACTGGTCACGTGACTGATCATACACCCATCAGGTGACTGATCATGCACTGATCACGTGGCTATCATGCACTGATCACGTGGCTGATCATGCACTGATCACCTGCCTGGTCATGCACAGATCACGTGACAAATCATGCACTGATCACATAGCTATCATGAACTGATCACCTGGCTGATCATGCACTGATCACGTGGCTGATCATGCACTGATACCGTGACTGAGCATGGACTGATCACATGACTATCATGTAGTGATCACGTGACTTAATGGCGCTGATCATGTGACTGATCATGCGCTGATCATGTTTGCTATCATACACTGATCATGTGCCTCTGGAGGCAATAAACAAAGAGCTGAGTAGGCACGAATCAAACAGTCAGCAGGCAATAATCATGGAACTCAGGTGTGAGGAATCATGCTGCTCAGCTGGCAATAATCAAGCAGCTGAGCAGGCAGGAATTACGCAGCACAGCTGATAATTGTCAAGCAGATGACAGGCAGGAATCGTGCAGCTCAGCTGGCAATTGTCAAGCAGATGAGCAGACAGTAATCACGCAGCTCAGCAGGCCCTGATCACGTGACTGAGCATGCACTGTTCACGTGGCTGATCATACACTGATCACGTGACTGATCATGCACTGATCACGTGGCTATCATGCACTGATCACGTGGCTGATCATACACTGATCACGTGACTGATCATGCACTGATCACGTGGCTGATCATGCACTGATCACGTGGCTGATCATGCACTGATCACGTGGCTGATCATGCACTGATCACGTGGCTGATCATGCACTGATCACGTGACTGATCATGCACTGATCACGTGGCTGATCATGCACTGATCAGTGGCTATCATGCACTGATCACGTGGCTGATCATGCACTGATCACGTGACTGATCATGCACTGATCACTGGCTATCATGCACTCATTAACTGGCTATCATGCACTGATCACGTGGCTGATCATACACTGATCACGTGACTGATCATGCACTGATCACGTCTATATCATGCACTGATCACATGACTGATCATGCACTGATCACGTGGATGATCATGCACTGATCATGTGACTGATCATGCACTGATCACGTGGCTATCATGCACTGATCACGTGGCTGATCATGCAATGATCACGTAGCTACCATGCACTGATCACGTGACTGATCATGCACTGATCACGTAATTGATCATGCACTGATCACGTGACTGATCATGCACTGATCACGTGACTGATCATGCACTGATCACGTGACTGATCATGCACTGATCACGTGGCTATCATGCACTGATCACGTGGCTGATCATGCAATGATCACGTAGCTATCATGCACTGATCACGTGACTGATCATGCACTGATCACGTAATTGATCATGCACTGATCACGTGACTGATCATGCACTGATCACGTGACTGATCATGCACTGATCACGTGACTGATCATGCACTGATCACGTGGCTATCATGCACTGATCACGTGGCTGATCATGCACTGATCACGTAGCTATCATGCACTGATCACGTGACTGATCATGCACTGATCACGTGACTGATCATGCACTGATCATGTGACTGATCATGCACTGATCACGTGGCTATCATGCACTGATCACGTGGCTGATCATGCACTGATCACGTAGCTATCATGCACTGATCACGTGACTGATCATGCACTGATCACGTGGCTGATCATGCACTGATCACGTGACTTATCATGCACTGTTCACGTGACTGATCATGCACTGATCACGTGACTGATCATGCACTGATCACGTGGCTATCATGCACTACTCACGTGGCTGATCATGCAATGATCATGTAGCTACCATGTACCGTCACGTGACTGATCATACACCCATCAGGTGACTGATCATGCACTGATCACGTGGCTATCATGCACTGATCACGTGGCTGATCATGCACTGATCACCTGCCTGATCATGCACTGATCACGTGACTGATCATGCACTGATCACATAGCTATCATGAACTGATCACCTGGCTGATCATGCACTGATCACGTGGCTGATCATGCACTGATACCGTGACTGAGCATGGACTGATCACATGACTATCATGTAGTGATCACGTGACTTAATGGCGCTGATCATGTGACTGATCATGCACTGATCATGTTTGCTATCATACACTGATCATGTGCCTCTGGAGGCAATAAACAAAGAGCTGAGTAGGCACGAATCAAACAGTCAGCAGGCAATAATCATGGAACTCAGGTGTGAGGAATCATGCTGCTCAGCTGGCAATAATCAAGCAGCTGAGCAGGCAGGAATTACGCAGCACAGCTGATAATTGTCAAGCAGATGACAGGCAGGAATCGTGCAGCTCAGCTGGCAATTGTCAAGCAGATGAGCAGACAGTAATCACGCAGCTCAGCAGGCCCTGATCACGTGACTGAGCATGCACTGTTCACGTGGCTGATCATACACTGATCACGTGACTGATCATGCACTGATCACGTGGCTATCATGCACTGATCACGTGGCTGATCATACACTGATCACGTGACTGATCATGCACTGATCACGTGGCTATCATGCACTGATCACGAACTGATCATGCACTGATCACGTGGCTGATCATGCACTGATCACGTGGCTGATCATGCACTGATCACGTGACTGATCATGCACTGATCACGTGGCTGATCATGCACTGATCACGTGGCTATCATGCACTGATCACGTGGCTGATCATGCACTGATCACGTGACTGATCATGCACTGATCACTGGCTATCATGCACTGATTCACTGGCTATCATGCACTGATCACGTGGCTGATCATACACTGATCACGTGACTGATCATGCACTGATCACGTCTATATCATGCACTGATCACGTGACTGATCATGCACTGATCACGTGATGATCATGCACTGATCACGTGACTGATCATGCACTGATCACGTGGCTATCATGCACTGCTCACGTGGCTGATCATGCAATGATCACGTAGCTACCATGCACTGATCACGTGACTGATCATGCACTGATCACGTGGCTGATCATGCACTGATCACGTGACTGATCATGCACTGATCACGTGACTGATCATGCACTGATCACGTGACTGATCATGCACTGATCACGTGGCTATCATGCACTGATCACGTGGCTGATCATGCACTGATCACGTGGCTATCATGCACTGATCACGTGACTGATCATGCACTGATCACGTGACTGATCATGCACTGATCACGTGACTGATCATGCACTGATCACGTGGCTGATCATGCACTGATCACGTGACTGATCATGCACTGATCACGTGGCTATCATGCACTGATCACGTGGCTGATCATGCACTGATCACGTAGCTATCATGCACTGATCACGTGACTGATCATGCACTGATCACGTGACTGATCATGCACTGATCATGTGACTGATCATGCACTGATCACGTGGCTATCATGCACTGATCACGTGGCTGATCATGCACTGATCACGTAGCTATCATGCACTGATCACGTGACTGATCATGCACTGATCACGTGGCTGATCATGCACTGATCACGTGACTTATCATGCACTGTTCACGTGACTGATCATGCACTGATCACGTGACTGATCATGCACTGATCACGTGGCTATCATGCACTACTCACGTGGCTGATCATGCAATGATCATGTAGCTACCATGTACGGTCACGTGACTGATCATACACCCATCAGGTGACTGATCATGCACTGATCACGTGGCTATCATGCACTGATCACGTGGCTGATCATGCACTGATCACCTGCCTGGTCATGCACTGATCACGTGACAAATCATGAACTGATCACATAGCTATCATGAACTGATCACCTGGCTGATCATGCACTGATCACGTGGCTGATCATGCACTGATACCGTGACTGAGCATGGACTGATCACATGACTATCATGTAGTGATCACGTGACTTAATGGCGCTGATCATGTGACTGATCATGCGCTGATCATGTTTGCTATCATACACTGATCATGTGCCTCTGGAGGCAATAAACAAAGAGCTGAGTAGGCACGAATCAAACAGTCAGCAGGCAATAATCATGGAACTCAGGTGTGAGGAATCATGCTGCTCAGCTGGCAATAATCAAGCAGCTGAGCAGGCAGGAATTACGCAGCACAGCTGATAATTGTCAAGCAGATGACAGGCAGGAATCGTGCAGCTCAGCTGGCAATTGTCAAGCAGATGAGCAGACGGTAATCACGCAGCTCAGCAGGCCCAGATCACGTGACTGAGCATGCACTGTTCACGTGGCTGATCATACACTGATCACGTGACTGATCATGCACTGATCACGTGGCTATCATGCACTGATCACGTGGCTGATCATACACTGTTCACGTGTCTGACCATGCACTGATCACGTGGCTGATCATACACTGCTCACGTAACTGATCATGCACTGATCACGTGGCTGATCATGCACTGATCAGTGGCTATCATGCACTGATTACTTGGCTGATCATACACTGATCACGTGACTGATCATGCACTGATCATCTGGCTATCATGCACTCATTAACTGGCTATCATGCACTGATCACGTGGTTGATCATACACTGATCACGAGACTGATCATGCACTAATCACGTCTATATCATGCACTGATCACATGACTGATCATGCACTGATCACCCGGATGATCATACACTGATCATGTGACTGATCATGCACTGATCACGTGGCTATCATGCACTGCTCACGCTGATCATGCAATGATCACGTAGCTACCATGTACTGGTCACGTGACTGATCATGCACTGATCACGTAATTGATCATGCACTGATCAGGTGACTTATCATGCACTGTTAACGTGAGTGATCATGCACTGATCACGTGACTGATCATGCACTGATCACGTGGCTATCATGCACTGCTCACGTGGCTGATCATGCAATGATCACGTAGCTACCATATACTGGTCACGTGACTGATCATGCACTGATCACGTAATTGATCATGCACTGATCATGTGGCTGATCATGCACTGATCACGTGGCTGATCATCACTGATCACGTGACTGATCATGCACTGATCACGTGACTGATCATGCACTGATCACGTGACTGATCATGCACTGATCACTGCCTGGTCATGCACTGATCACGTGACAAATCATGAACTGATCACATAGCTATCATGAACTGATCACCTGGCTGATCATGCACTGATCACGTGGCTGATCATGCACTGATACCGTGACTGAGCATGGACTGATCACATGACTATCATGTAGTGATCACGTGACTTAATGGCTTGATCATGTGACTGATCATGCACTGATCATGTTTGCTATCATACACTGATCATGTGCCTCTGGAGGCAATAAACAAAGAGCTGAGTAGGCACGAATCATACAGTCAGCAGGCAATAATCATGGAACTCAGCTGTGAGGAATCATGCTGCTCAGCTGGCAATAATCAAGCAGCTGAGCAGGCAGGAATTACGCAGCACAGCTGTCAATTGTCAAGCAGATGACAGGCAGGAATCGTGCAGCTCAGCTGGCAATTGTCAAGCAGATGAGCAGACAGTAATCACGCAGCTCAGCAGGCCCTGATCACGTGACTGAGCATGCACTGTTCACGTGGCTGATCATACACTGATCACGTGATGATCATGCACTGATCACTTGGATATCATGCACTGATCACGTGGCTGATCATACACTGTTCACGTGTCTGACCATGCACTGATCACGTGGCTGATCATACACTGCTCAGGTAACTGATCATGCACTGATCACGTGGCTATCATGCACTGATCACGTGGCTGAACATGCACTGTTCACGTGGCTGATCACACACCTGTCACGTGACATATCATGCACTGATCACGTGGCACTCATGCACTGATCACGTGGCTGATCATACTCTGCTCACGTAACTCATCATGCACACATCACGTGGCTATCATGCACTGCTCACGTGGCTCGTCATGGAATGATCACATAGCTACCATATACTGGTCACGTGACTGATCATGCACAGATCACGTAAATGATCATGCACTGTTCACGTGACTGATCATGTACTGATCACGTGACTGATCATGCACTGATCACGTGGCTATCATGCTCTGCTCACGTGGCTGATCATGCAACGATCACGTAGCAACCATGTACTGGTCACGTGACTGATCATGCACTGATCACGTAATTGATCCTGCACTGATCACGTGGCTCATCATGCACTGATCACGTGGCTGATCACACATGTATCACGTGACTGATCATGCACTGATCACGTGGCTCTCATGCACTGATCACGTGGCTATCATGCACTGATCACGTGGATATCATGCACTGATCACGTGGCTGATCACACACGTATCACATGACTGATCATGCACTGATCACGTGGCTATCATGCACTGATCACGTGGCTATCATGCACTGATCACGTGGCTGATCATGCAATGATCACGTAGCTACCATGTACTGGTCACGTGACTGATCATGCACTGATCACGTAATTGATCATGCACTGATCACGTGACTGATCATGCACTGTTCACGTGAGTGATCATGCACTGATCACGTGACTGATCATGCACTGATCACGTGGCTATCATGCACTCACGTGGCTGATCATGCAATGATCACGTAGCTACCATATACTGGTCACGTGACTGATCATGCACTGATCACGTGATTGATCATGCACTGATCACGTGGCTGATCATGCACTGATCACGTGGCTGATCATGCACTGATCACGTGACTGATCATGCACTGATCACGTGACTGATCATGCACTGATCACGTGGCTATCATGCACTGATCACGTGGCTGATCATGCACTGATCACGTGGCTGATCATGCACTGATCACATGACTGATCATGCACTGATCACGTGACTGATCATGCACTGATCACGTGGCTATCATGCACTATCACGTGGCTGATCATGCACTGATCATGTAGCTACCATGTACTGGTCAGTGACTGATCATACACTGATCACGTGACTGATCATGCACTGATCACGTGGCTATCATGCACTGATCACGTGGCTGATCATGCACTGATCACGTGCCTGATCATGCACTGATCACGTGACTGATCATGCACTGATCACGTAGCTATCATGCACTGATCACGTGGCTGATCATGCACTGATCACGTGGCTGATCATGCACTGATACCGTGACTGATCATGCACTGATCACGTGACTGATCATGCACTGATCACGTGGCTATCATGCACTACTCACGTGGCTGATCATGCAATGATCATGTAGCTACCATGTACAGGTCACGTGAATGATCATACACCCATCAGGTGACTGATCATGCACTGATCACGTGGCTATCATGCACTGATCACGTGACTGATCATGCACTGATCACGTCTATATCATGCACTGATCACATGACTGCCCATGCACTGATCACGTGGATGATCATACACTAATCATGTGACAGATCATGCACTGATCACGTGGCTGATCATGCACTGATACCGTGACTGAGCATGGACTGATCACATGACTATCATGTAGTGATCACGTGACTTAATGGCGCTGATCATGTGACTGATCATGCGCTGATCATGTTTGCTATCATACACTGATCATGTGCCTCTGGAGGCAATAAACAAAGAGCTGAGTAGGCACGAATCAAACAGTCAGCAGGCAATAATCATGGAACTCAGGTGTGAGGAATCATGCTGCTCAGCTGGCAATAATCAAGCAGCTGAGGCAGGAATTACGCAGCACAGCTGACATTTGTCAAGCAGATGACAGGCAGGAATCGTGCAGCTCAGCTGGCAATTGTCAAGCAGATGAGCAGACGGTAATCACGCAGCTCAGCAGGCCCTGATCACGTGACTGAGCATGCACTGTTCACGTGGCTGATCATACACTGATCACGTGACTGATCATGCACTGATCACGTGGCTATCATGCACTGATCACGTGGCTGATCATACACTGTTCACGTGTCTGACCATGCACTGATCACGTGGCTGATCATACACTGCTCACGTAACTGATCATGCACTGATCACGTGGCTGATCATGCACTGATCACGTGGCTATCATGCACTGATCACTTGGCTGATCATGCACTGATCACGTGACTGATCATGCACTGATCATCTGGCTATCATGCACTCATTAACTGGCTATCATGCACTGATCACGTGGTTGATCATACACTGATCACGAGACTGATCATGCACTGATCACGTCTATATCATGCACTGATCACATGACTGCCCATGCACTGATCACCCGGATGATCATACACTGATCATGTGACTGATCATGCACTGATCACGTGGCTATCATGCACTGCTCACGCGTGGCTGATCATGCAATGATCACGTAGCTACCATGTACTGGTCACGTGAGTGATCATGCACTGATCACGTAATTGATCATGCACTGATCACGTGACTTATCATGCACTGTTCACGTGACTGATCATGCACTGATCACGTGACTGATCATGCACTGATCACGTGGCTATCATGCACTACTCACGTGGCTGATCATGCAATGATCATGTAGCTACCATGTACTGGTCACGTGACTGATCATACACCCATCAGGTGACTGATCATGCACTGATCACGTGGCTATCATGCACTGATCACGTGGCTGATCATGCACTGATCACCTGCCTGGTCATGCACAGATCACGTGACAAATCATGAACTGATCACATAGCTATCATGAACTGATCACCTGGCTGATCATGCACTGATCACGTGGCTGATCATGCACTGATACCGTGACTGAGCATGGACTGATCACATGACTATCATGTAGTGATCACGTGACTTAATGGCGCTGATCATGTGACTGATCATGCGCTGATCATGTTTGCTATCATACACTGATCATGTGCCTCTGGAGGCAATAAACAAAGAGCTGAGTAGGCACGAATCAAACAGTCAGCAGGCAATAATCATGGAACTCAGGTGTGAGGAATCATGCTGCTCAGCTGGCAATAATCAAGCAGCTGAGCAGGCAGGAATTACGCAGCACAGCTGATAATTGTCAAGCAGATGACAGGCAGGAATCGTGCAGCTCAGCTGGCAATTGTCAAGCAGATGAGCAGACAGTAATCACGCAGCTCAGCAGGCCCAGATCACGTGACTGAGCATGCACTGTTCACGTGGCTGATCATACACTGATCACGTGACTGATCATGCACTGATCACGTGGCTATCATGCACTGATCACGTGGCTGATCATACACTGATCACGTGTCTGACCATGCACTGATCACGTGGCTGATCATGCACTGCTCACGTAACTGATCATGCACTGATCACGTGGCTGATCATGCACTGATCACGTGGCTATCATGCACTGATCACGTGGCTGATCATACACTGATCACGTGACTGATCATGCACTGATCACTGGCTATCATGCACTGATCACTGGCTATCATGCACTGATCACGTGGTTGATCATGCACTGATCACGTGACTGATCATGCACTGATCACGTCTATATCATGCACTGATCACATGACTGATCATGCACTGATCACCCGGATGATCATGCACTGATCACGTGACTGATCATGCACTGATCACGTGGCTATCATGCACTGCTCACGTGGCTGATCATGCAATGATCACGTAGCTACCATGTACTGGTCACGTGACTGATCATGCACTGATCACGTGACTGATCATGCACTGATCACGTGGCTATCATGCACTGATCACGTGACTGATCATGCACTGATCACGTCTATATCATGCACTGATCACATGACTGCCCATGCACTGATCACGTGGATGATCATACACTGATCATGTGACTGATCATGCACTGATCACGTGGCTGATCATGCACTGATACCGTGACTGAGCATGGACTGATCACATGACTATCATGTAGTGATCACGTGACTTAATGGCGCTGATCATGTGACTGATCATGCACTGATCATGTTTGCTATCATACACTGATCATGTGCCTCTGGAGGCAATAAACAAAGAGCTGAGTAGGCACGAATCAAACAGTCAGCAGGCAATAATCATGGAACTCAGGTGTGAGGAATCATGCTGCTCAGCTGGCAATAATCAAGCAGCTGAGCAGGCAGGAATTATGCAGCACAGCTGGCAATTGTCAAGCAGATGACAGGCAGGAATCGTGCAGCTCAGCTGGCAATTGTCAAGCAGATGAGCAGACAGTAATCACGCAGCTCAGCAGGCCCTGATCACGTGACTGAGCATGCACTGTTCACGTGGCTGATCATACACTGATCACGTGACTGATCATGCACTGATCACGTGGCTATCATGCACTGATCACGTGGCTGATCATACACTGTTCACGTGTCTGACCATGCACTGATCACGTGGCTGATCATACACTGCTCACGTAACTGATCATGCACTGATCACGTGGCTATCATGCACTGATCACGTGGCTGATCATGCACTGATCACGTGGCTGATCATGCACTGATCACGTGGCTGATCATGCACTGATCACGTGACTGATCATGCACTGATCACGTGGCTATCATGCACTGATCACGTGGCTGATCATGCACTGATCACGTGCTGATCATGCACTGATCACGTGGCTGATCATGCACTGATCACGTGACTGATCATGCACTGATCACGTGGCTGATCATGCACTGATCACGTGGCTATCATGCACTGATCACGTGGCTGATCATGCACTGATCACGTGACTGATCATGCACTGATCACTGGCTATCATGCACTGATCACTGGCTATCATGCACTGATCACGTGGCTGATCATGCACTGATCACGTGACTGATCATGCACTGATCACGTCTATATCATGCACTGATCACGTGACTGATCATGCACTGATCACGTGATGATCATGCACTGATCATGTGACTGATCATGCACTGATCACGTGGCTATCATGCACTGATCACGTGGCTGATCATGCACTGATCACGTGGCTATCATGCACTGATCACGTGACTGATCATGCACTGATCACGTAACTGATCATGCACTGATCACGTGACTGATCATGCACTGATCACGTGACTGATCATGCACTGATCACGTGACTGATCATGCACTGATCACGTGGCTATCATGCACTGATCACGTGGCTGATCATGCACTGATCACGTAGCTATCATGCACTGATCACGTGACTGATCATGCACTGATCACGTAATTGATCATGCACTGATCACGTGACTGATCATGCACTGATCACGTGTGATCATGCACTGATCACGTGACTGATCATGCACTGATCACGTGGCTATCATGCACTGATCACGTGGCTGATCATGCACTGATCACGTAGCTATCATGCACTGATCACGTGACTGATCATGCACTGATCACGTGACTGATCATGCACTGATCATGCTGATCATGCACTGATCACGTGGCTATCATGCACTGATCACGTGGCTGATCATGCACTGATCACGTAGCTATCATGCACTGATCACGTGACTGATCATGCACTGATCACGTGGCTGATCATGCACTGATCACGTGACTTATCATGCACTGTTCACGTGACTGATCATGCACTGATCACGTGACTGATCATGCACTGATCACGTGGCTATCATGCACTACTCACGTGGCTGATCATGCAATGATCATGTAGCTACCATGTACGGTCACGTGACTGATCATACACCCATCAGGTGACTGATCATGCACTGATCACGTGGCTATCATGCACTGATCACGTGGCTGATCATGCACTGATCACGTGCCTGTCATGCACTGATCACGTGACTGATCATGCACTGATCACGTGGCTATCATGAACTGATCACGTGGCTGATCATGCACTGATCACGTGGCTGATCATGCACTGATACCGTGACTGAGCATGGACTGATCACATGACTATCATGTAGTGATCACGTGACTTAATGGCGCTGATCATGTGACTGATCATGCGCTGATCATGTTTGCTATCATACACTGATCATGTGCCTCTGGAGGCAATAAACAAAGAGCTGAGTAGGCACGAATCAAACAGTCAGCAGGCAATAATCATGGAACTCAGGTGTGAGGAATCATGCTGCTCAGCTGGCAATAATCAAGCAGCTGAGCAGGCAGGAATTACGCAGCACAGCTGATAATTGTCAAGCAGATGACAGGCAGGAATCGTGCAGCTCAGCTGGCAATTGTCAAGCAGATGAGCAGACAGTAATCACGCAGCTCAGCAGGCCCAGATCACGTGACTGAGCATGCACTGTTCACGTGGCTGATCATACACTGATCACGTGACTGATCATGCACTGATCACGTGGCTATCATGCACTGATCACGTGGCTGATCATACACTGTTCACGTGTCTGACCATGCACTGATCACGTGGCTGATCACACTGCTCACGTAACTGATCATGCACTGATCACGTGGCTGATCATGCACTGATCAGTGGCTATCATGCACTGATCACGTGGCTGATCATACACTGATCACGTGACTGATCATGCACTGATCACTGGCTATCATGCACTCATTCACTGGCTATCATGCACTGATCACGTGGCTGATCATGCACTGATCACGTGACTGATCATGCACTGATCACGTCTATATCATGCACTGATCACGTGACTGATCATGCACTGATCACGGATGATCATACACTGATCACGCGACTGATCATGCACTGATCACGTGGCTATCATGCACTGATCACGTGGCTGATCATGCAATGATCACGTAGCTACCATGTACTGGTCACGTGACTGATCATGCACTGATCACGTAATTGATCATGCACTGATCACGTGACTTATCATGCACTGATCACGTGAGTGATCATGCACTGATCACGTGACTGATCATGCACTGATCACGTGGCTATCATGCACTGATCACGTGGCTGATCATGCAATGATCACGTAGCTACCATGCACTGGTCACGTGACTGATCATGCACTGATCACGTAACTGATCATGCACTGATCATGTGGCTGATCATGCACTGATCACGTGGCTGATCATGCACTGATCACGTGACTGATCATGCACTGATCACGTGACTGATCATGCACTGATCACGTGACTGATCATGCACTGATCACTGCCTGGTCATGCACAGATCACGTGACAAATCATGCACTGATCACATAGCTATCATGAACTGATCCCCTGGCTGATCATGCACTGATCACGTGGCTGATCATGCACTGATACCGTGACTGAGCATGGACTGATCACATGACTATCATGTAGTGATCACGTGACTTAATGGCGCTGATCATGTGACTGATCATGCACTGATAATGTTTGCTATCATACACTGATCATGTGCCTCTGGAGGCAATAAACAAAGAGCTGAGTAGGCACGAATTATACAGTCAGCAGGCAATAATCATGGAACTCAGCTGTGAGGAATCATGCTGCTCAGCTGGCAATAATCAAGCAGCTGAGCAGGCAGGAATTACGCAGCACAGCTGGCAATTGTCAAGCAGATGACAGGCAGGAATCGTGCAGCTCAGCTGGCAATTGTCAAGCAGATGAGCAGACAGTAATCACGCAGCTCAGCAGGCCCTGATCACGTGACTGAGCAGGCACTGTTCACGTGGCTGATCATACACTGATCACGTGATGATCATGCACTGATCACGTGGATATCATGCACTGATCACGTGGCTGATCATACACTGTTCACGTGTCTGACCATGCACTGATCACGTGGCTGATCATACAGTGCTCAGGTAACTGATCATGCACTGATCACGTGGCTATCATGCACTGATCACGGCTGATCATGCACTGATCACGTGGCTGATCACACACTGTCACGTGACATATCATGCACTGATCACGTGGCACTCATGCACTGATCACGTGGCTGATCATACTCTGATCATAACTGATCATGCACATCACGTGGCTATCATGCACTGCTCACGTGGCTGATCATGGAATGATCACGTAGCTACCATATACTGGTCACGTGACTGATCATGCACTGATCACGTAATGATCATGCACTGATCACGTGACTGATCATGCACTGATCACGTGACTGATCATGCACTGATCACGTGGCTGATCATGCACTGATCACGTGACTGATCATGCACTGATCACGTGACTGATCATGCACTGATCACGTGACTGATCATGCACTGATCACGTGACTGATCATGCACTGATCACCTGCCTGGTCATGCACTGATCACGTGACAAATCATGCACTGATCACATAGCTATCATGAACTGATCACGTGGCTGATCATGCACTGATCACGTGGCTGATCATGCACTGATACCGTGACTGAGCATGGACTGATCACATGACTATCATGTAGTGATCACGTGACTTAATGGCCTGATCATGTGACTGATCATGCACTGATAATGTTTGCTATCATACACTGATCATGTGCCTCTGGAGGCAATAAACAAAGAGCTGAGTAGGCACAATCATACAGTCAGCAGGCAATAATCATGGAACTCAGCTGTGAGGAATCATGCTGCTCAGCTGGCAATAATCAAGCAGCTGAGCAGGCAGGAATTACGCAGCACAGTCAATTGTCAAGCAGATGACAGGCAGGAATCGTGCAGCTCAGCTGGCAATTGTCAAGCAGATGAGCAGACAGTAATCACGCAGCTCAGCAGGCCCTGATCACGTGACTGAGCAGGCACTGTTCACGTGGCTGATCATACACTGATCACGTGATGATCATGCACTGATCACTTGGATATCATGCACTGATCACGTGGCTGATCATACACTGTTCACGTGTCTGACCATGCACTGATCACGTGGCTGATCATACAGTGCTCAGGTAACTGATCATGCACTGATCACGTGGCTATCATGCACTGATCACGTGGCTGAACATGCACTGTTCATGTGGCTGATCACACACCTGTCACGTGACATATCATGCACTGATCACGTGGCACTCATGCACTGATCACGTGGCTGATCATACTCTGCTCACGTAACTCATCATGCACACATCACGTGGCTATCATGCACTGCTCACGTGGCTCGTCATGGAATGATCACATAGCTACCATATACTGGTCACGTGACTGATCATGCACTGATCACGTAAATGATCATGCACTGTTCACGTGACTGATCATGTACTGATCACGTGACTGATCATGCACTGATCACGTGGCTGTCATGCTCTGCTCACGTGGCTGATCATGCAACGATCACGTAGCAATCATGTACTGGTCACGTGACTGATCATGCACTGATCACGTAATTGATCATGCACTGATCACGTGGCTCATCATGCACTGATCACGTGGCTGATCACACATGTATCACGTGACTGATCATGCACTGATCACGTGGCTATCATGCACTGATCACGTGGCTATCATGCACTGATCACGTGGATATCATGCCCTGATCACGTGGCTGATCACACACGTATCACATGACTGATCATGCACTGATCACGTGGCTATCATGCACTGATCACGTGGCTATCATGCACTGATCACGTGGCTGATCATGCAATGATCACGTAGCTACCATGCACTGGTCACGTGACTGATCATGCACTGATCACGTAATTGATCATGCACTGATCACGTGACTGATCATGCACTGATCACGTGACTGATCATGCACTGATCACGTGACTGATCATGCACTGATCACGTGGCTATCATGCACTGATCACGTGGCTGATCATGCACTGATCACGTAGCTACCATGCACTGATCACGTGACTGATCATGCACTGATCACGTAATTGATCATGCACTGATCACGTGGCTGATCATGCACTGATCACGTGGCTGATCATGCACTGATCACGTGACTGATCATGCACTGATCACGTGACTGATCATGCACTGATCACGTGGCTATCATGCACTGATCACGTGGCTGATCATACACTGATCACGTGCCTGATCATGCACTGATCACATGACTGATCATGCACTGATCACGTGACTGATCATGCACTGATCACGTGGCTATCATGCACTACTCACGTGGCTGATCATGCAATGATCATGTAGCTACCATGTACCGGTCAGTGACTGATCATACACTGATCAGGTGACTGATCATGCACTGATCACGTGGCTATCATGCACTGATCACGTGGCTGATCATGCACTGATCACGTGCCTGATCATGCACTGATCACGTGACTGATCATGCACTGATCACGTAGCTATCATGCACTGATCACGTGGCTGATCATGCACTGATCACGTGGATGATCATGCACTGATACGTGACTGAGCATGCACTGATCACATGACTGATCATGTAGTGATCACGTGGCTATCATGCACTACTCACGTGGCTGATCATGCAATGATCATGTAGCTACCATGTACTGGTCACGTGACTGATCATACACCCATCAGGTGACTGATCATGCACTGATCACGTGGCTATCATGCACTGATCACGTGACTGATCATGCACTGATCACGTCTATATCATGCACTGATCACATGACTGATCATGCACTGATCACGTGGATGATCATACACTGATCATGTGACAGATCATGCACTGATCACGTGGCTGATCATGCACTGATACCGTGACTGAGCATGGACTGATCACATGACTATCATGTAGTGATCACGTGACTTAATGGCGCTGATCATGTGACTGATCATGCGCTGATCATGTTTGCTATCATACACTGATCATGTGCCTCTGGAGGCAATAAACAAAGAGCTGAGTAGGCACGAATCAAACAGTCAGCAGGCAATAATCATGGAACTCAGGTGTGAGGAATCATGCTGCTCAGCTGGCAATAATCAAGCAGCTGAGCAGGCAGGAATTACGCAGCACAGCTGACAATTGTCAAGCAGATGACAGGCAGGAATCGTGCAGCTCAGCTGGCAATTGTCAAGCAGATGAGCAGACGGTAATCACGCAGCTCAGCAGGCCCAGATCACGTGACTGAGCATGCACTGTTCACGTGGCTGATCATACACTGATCACGTAACTGATCATGCACTGATCACGTGGCTATCATGCACTGATCACGTGGCTGATCATACACTGTTCACGTGTCTGACCATGCACTGATCACGTGGCTGATCATACACTGCTCACGTAACTGATCATGCACTGATCACGTGGCTGATCATGCACTGATCAGTGGCTATCATGCACTTTACTTGGCTGATCATACACTGATCACGTGACTGATCATGCACTGATCATCTGGCTATCATGCACTCATTAACTGGCTATCATGCACTGATCACGTGGTTGATCATACACTGATCACGAGACTGATCATGCACTGATCACGTCTATATCATGCACTGATCACATGACTGCCCATGCACTGATCACCCGGATGATCATACACTGATCATGCGACAGATCATGCACTGATCACGTAGCTATCATGCACTGCTCACGTGCTGATCATGCAATGATCACGTAGCTACCATGTACTGGTCACGTGAGTGATCATGCACTGATCACGTAATTGATCATGCACTGATCAGGTGACTTATCATGCACTGTTTACGTGAGTGATCATGCACTGATCACGTGACTGATCATGCACTGATCACGTGGCTATCATGCACTACTCACGTGGCTGATCATGCAATGATCATGTAGCTACCATGTACTGGTCACGTGACTGATCATACACCCATCAGGTGACTGATCATGCACTGATCACGTGGCTATCATGCACTGATCACGTGGCTGATCATGCACTGATCACCTGCCTGGTCATGCACAGATCACGTGACAAATCATGAACTGATCACATAGCTATCATGAACTGATCACCTGGCTGATCATGCACTGATCACGTGGCTGATCATGCACTGATACCGTGACTGAGCATGGACTGATCACATGACTATCATGTAGTGATCACGTGACTTAATGGCGCTGATCATGTGACTGATCATGCGCTGATCATGTTTGCTATCATACACTGATCATGTGCCTCTGGAGGCAATAAACAAAGAGCTGAGTAGGCACGAATCAAACAGTCAGCAGGCAATAATCATGGAACTCAGGTGTGAGGAATCATGCTGCTCAGCTGGCAATAATCAAGCAGCTGAGCAGGCAGGAATCACGCAGCACAGCTGATAATTGTCAAGCAGATGACAGGCAGGAATCGTGCAGCTCAGCTGGCAATTGTCAAGCAGATGAGCAGACGGTAATCACGCAGCTCAGCAGGCCCAGATCACGTGACTGAGCATGCACTGTTCACGTGGCTGATCATACGCTGCTCACGTGACTGATCATGCACTGATCACGTGGCTATCATGCACTGATCACGTGGCTGATCATACACTGTTCACGGTGGCACTGATCACGTGGCTGATCATACACTGCTCACGTAACTGATCATGCACTGATCACGGCTGATCATGCACTGATCAGTGGCTATCATGCACTGATCACTGGCTGATCATACACTGATCACGTGACTGATAATGCACTGATCATCATGTGGCTATCATGCACTGATCACGTGGCTGATCATACACTGATCACGTGACTGATCATGCACTGATCACGCTATATCATGCACTGATCACATGACTGATGCACTGATCACCCGGATGATCATGCACTGATCAGACAGATCATGCACTGATCACGTGGCTATCATGCACTGCTCACACGGCTGATCATGCAATGATCACGTAGCTACCATGTACTGGTCACGTGACTGATCATACACCCATCAGGTGACTGATCATGCACTGATCACGTGGCTATCATGCACTGATCACGTGACTGATCATGCACTGATCACGTCTATATCATGCACTGATCACATGACTGCCCATGCACTGATCACGTGGATGATCATACACTGATCATGTGACAGATCATGCACTGATCACGTGGCTGATCATGCACTGATACCGTGACTGAGCATGGACTGATCACATGACTATCATGTAGTGATCACGTGACTTAATGGCGCTGATCATGTGACTGATCATGCGCTGATCATGTTTGCTATCATACACTGATCATGTGCCTCTGGAGGCAATAAACAAAGAGCTGAGTAGGCACGAATCAAACAGTCAGCAGGCAATAATCATGGAACTCAGGTGTGAGGAATCATGCTGCTCAGCTGGCAATAATCAAGCAGCTGAGCAGGCAGGAATTACGCAGCACAGCTGACAATTGTCAAGCAGATGACAGGCAGGAATCGTGCAGCTCAGCTGGCAATTGTCAAGCAGATGAGCAGACAGTAATCACGCAGCTCAGCAGGCCCAGATCACGTGACTGAGCATGCACTGTTCACGTGGCTGATCATACACTGATCACGTAACTGATCATGCACTGATCACGTGGCTATCATGCACTGATCACGTGGCTGATCACACTGTTCACGTGTCTGACCATGCACTGATCACGTGGCTGATCATACACTGCTCACGTAACTGATCATGCACTGATCACGTGGCTGATCATGCACTGATCAGTGGCTATCATGCACTGTTCACGTGGCTGATCATACACTGATCACGTGACTGATCATGCACTGATCATCTGGCTATCATGCACTCATTAACTGGCTATCATGCACTGATCACGTGGCTGATCATACACTGATCACGTGACTGATCATGCACTGATCACGTATATATCATGCACTGATCACATGACTGATCATGCACTGATCACCCGGATGATCATGCACTGATCATGCGACTGATCATGCACTGATCACGTGGCTATCATGCACTGCTCACGTGGCTGATCATGCAATGATCACGTAGCTACCATGTACTGGTCACGTGACTGATCATGCACTGATCACGTAATTGATCATGCACTGATCACGTGACTTATCATGCACTGATCACGTGGCTGATCATGCACTGATCACGTGACTGATCATGCACTGATCACGTGGCTATCATGCACTGATCACGTGGCTGATCATGCACTGATCACGTAGCTACCATGCACTGATCACGTGACTGATCATGCACTGATCACGTGACTGATCATGCACTGATCACGTGGCTATCATGCACTGATCACGTGGCTGATCATGCACTGATCACGTGCCTGATCATGCACTGATCACGTGACTGATCATGCACTGATCACGTGACTGATCATGCACTGATCACGTGGCTATCATGCACTGATCACGTGGCTGATCATGCACTGACCACGTACTTCATGCACTGATCAGTGACTGATCATGCACTGATCACGTGACTGATCATGCACTGATCACGTGGCTATCATGCACTGATCATGGCTGATCATGCACTGATCACGTGCCTGATCATGCACTGATCACGTGACTGATCATGCACTGATCACGTGGCTATCATGCACTGATCACGTGGCTGATCATGCACTGATCACGTGCTGATCATGCACTGATCACGTGACTGATCATGCACTGATCACGTGACTGATCATGCACTGATCACGTGGCTATCATGCACTACTCACGTGGCTGATCATGCAATGATCATGTAGCTACCATGTACAGGTCACGTGAATGATCATACACCCATCAGGTGACTGATCATGCACTGATCACGTGGCTATCATGCACTGATCACGTGACTGATCATGCACTGATCACGTCTATATCATGCACTGATCACATGACTGCCCATGCACTGATCACGTGGATGATCATACACTGATCATGTGACAGATCATGCACTGATCACGTGGCTGATCATGCACTGATACCGTGACTGAGCATGGACTGATCACATGACTATCATGTAGTGATCACGTGACTTAATGGCGCTGATCATGTGACTGAT
Organism: Bos javanicus; assembly: GCF_032452875.1. Classification (NCBI taxonomy): domain Eukaryota; kingdom Metazoa; phylum Chordata; class Mammalia; order Artiodactyla; family Bovidae; genus Bos; species Bos javanicus. The sequence goes on along the minus strand of NW_026894327.1, from coordinate 28,406 downwards.
CATGCGCTGATCATGTTTGCTATCATACACTGATCATGTGCCTCTGGAGGCAATAAACAAAGAGCTGAGTAGGCACGAATCAAACAGTCAGCAGGCAATAATCATGGAACTCAGGTGTGAGGAATCATGCTGCTCAGCTGGCAATAATCAAGCAGCTGAGCAGGCAGGAATTACGCAGCACAGCTGATAATTGTCAAGCAGATGACAGGCAGGAATCGTGCAGCTCAGCTGGCAATTGTCAAGCAGATGAGCAGACAGTAATCACGCAGCTCAGCAGGCCCAGATCACGTGACTGAGCATGCACTGTTCACGTGGCTGATCATACACTGATCACGTAACTGATCATGCACTGATCACGTGGCTATCATGCACTGATCACGTGGCTGATCATACACTGTTCACGTGTCTGACCATGCACTGATCACGTGGCTGATCATACACTGCTCACGTAACTGATCATGCACTGATCACGTGGCTGATCATGCACTGATCACGTGGCTGATCATGCACTGATTACGTGGCTGATCATGCACTGATCACGTGACTGATCATGCACTGATCACTGGCTATCATGCACTCATTAACTGGCTATCATGCACTGATCACGTGGCTGATCATGCACTGATCACGTGACTGATCATGCACTGATCACGTCTATATCATGCACTGATCACATGACTGCCCATGCACTGATCACCCGGATGATCATACACTGATCATGTGACTGATCATGCACTGATCACGTGGCTATCATGCACTGCTCACGTGGCTGATCATGCAATGATCACGTAGCTACCATGTACTGGTCACGTGACTGATCATGCACTGATCACGTAATTGATCATGCACTGATCACGTGACTTATCATGCACTGATCACGTGGCTGATCATGCACTGATCACGTGACTGATCATGCACTGATCTAGTGGCTATCATGCACGGCTCATGTGGCTGATCATGCAATGATCACGTGGCTACCATATACTGGTCATGTGACTGATCATGCACTGATCACGTAACTGATCATGCACTGATCACGTGGCTGATCATGCACTGATCACGTGGCTGATCATGCACTGATCACGTGACTGATCATGCACTGATCACGTGACTGATCATGCACTGATCACGTGGCTGATCATGCACTGATCACGTGCCTGATCATGCACTGATCACGTGACTGATCATGAACTGATCACATAGCTATCATGCACTGATCACGTGGCTGATCATGCACTGATCACGTGGCTGATCATGCACTGATCACGTGACTGATCATGACTGATCACATGACTGATCATGCACTGATCACGTGGCTATCATGCACTATCACGTGGCTGATCATGCACTGATCACGTAGCTACCATGCACTGATCACGTGACTGATCATGCACTGATCACGTGACTGATCATGCACTGATCACGTGGCTATCATGCACTGATCACGTGACTGATCATGCACTGATCACGTCTATATCATGCACTGATCACGTGACTGATCATGCACTGATCACGTGGCTGATCATACACTGATCACGTGACTGATCATGCACTGATCACGTGGCTGATCATGCACTGATCACGTGACTGATCATGCACTGATCACGTGACTGATCATGCACTGATCACGTGACTGATCATGCACTGATCACGTGGCTATCATGCACTGATCACGTGGCTGATCATGCACTGATCACGTAGCTATCATGCACTGATCACGTGACTGATCATGCACTGATCACGTGACTGATCATGCACTGATCACGTGGCTATCATGCACTGATCACGTGGCTGATCATGCACTGATCACGTGCTGATCATGCACTGATCACGTGACTGATCATGCACTGATCACGAGCTATCATGCACTGATCACGTGGCTGATCATGCACTGATCACGTGGCTATCATGCACTGATCACGTGGCTGATCATGCAATGATCACGTAGCTACCATGTACTGATCACGTGGCTGATCATGCACTGATCACGTAATTGATCATGCACTGATCACGTGACTTATCATGCACTGTTAACGTGAGTGATCATGCACTGATCACGTGACTGATCATGCACTGATCACGTGGCTATCATGCACTACTCACGTGGCTGATCATGCAATGATCATGTAGCTACCATGTACCGGTCAGGTGACTGATCATACACCCATCAGGTGACTGATCATGCACTGATCACGTGGCTATCATGCACTGATCACGTGGCTGATCATACACTGATCACCTGCCTGGTCATGCACAGATCACGTGACAAATCATGAACTGATCACATAGCTATCATGAACTGATCACCTGGCTGATCATGCACTGATCACGTGGCTGATCATGCACTGATACCGTGACTGAGCATGGACTGATCACATGACTATCATGTAGTGATCACGTGACTTAATGGCGCTGATCATGTGACTGATCATGCGCTGATCATGTTTGCTATCATACACTGATCATGTGCCTCTGGAGGCAATAAACAAAGAGCTGAGTAGGCACGAATCAAACAGTCAGCAGGCAATAATCATGGAACTCAGGTGTGAGGAATCATGCTGCTCAGCTGGCAATAATCAAGCAGCTGAGCAGGCAGGAATTACGCAGCACAGCTGATAATTGTCAAGCAGATGACAGGCAGGAATCGTGCAGCTCAGCTGGCAATTGTCAAGCAGATGAGCAGACGGTAATCACGCAGCTCAGCAGGCCCAGATCACGTGACTGAGCATGCACTGTTCACGTGGCTGATCATACACTGATCACGTAACTGATCATGCACTGATCACGTGGCTATCATGCACTGATCACGTGGCTGATCATACACTGTTCATGTGTCTGACCATGCACTGATCACGTGGCTGATCATACACTGCTCACGTAACTGATCATGCACTGATCACGTGGCTGATCATGCACTGATCAGTGGCTATCATGCACTGATCACGTGGCTGATCATACACTGATCACGTGACTGATCATGCACTGATCATCTGGCTATCATGCACTCATTAACTGGCTATCATGCACTGATCACGTGGTTGATCATACACTGATCACGTGACTGATCATGCACTAATCACATCTATATCATGCACTGATCACATGACTGCATGCACTGATCACGTGGATGATCATGCACTGATCATGCGACTGATCATGCACTGATCACGTGGCTATCATGCACTGATCACGTGGCTGATCATGCAATGATCACGTAGCTACCATGTACTGGTCACGTGACTGATCATGCACTGATCACGTAATTGATCATGCACTGATCACGTGACTGATCATGCACTGATCACGTGACTGATCATGCACTGATCACGTGACTGATCATGCACTGATCACGTGGCTATCATGCACTGCTCACGTGGCTGATCATGCAATGATCACGTAGCTACCATATACTGGTCACGTGACTGATCATGCACTGATCACGTAACTGATCATGCACTGATCACGTGGCTGATCATGCACTGATCACGTGGCTGATCATGCACTGATCACGTGACTGATCATGCACTGATCACGTGACTGATCATGCACTGATCACGTGGCTGATCATGCACTGATCACCTGCCTGGTCATGCACTGATCACGTGACAAATCATGAACTGATCACATAGCTATCATGAACTGATCACCTGGCTGATCATGCACTGATCACGTGGCTGATCATGCACTGATACCGTGACTGAGCATGGACTGATCACATGAATATCATGTAGTGATCACGTGACTTAATGGCACTGATCATGTGACTGATCATGCACTGATAATGTTTGCTATCATATACTGATCATGTGCCTCTGGAGGCAATAAACAAAGAGCTGAGTAGGCAAGAATCATACAGTCAGCAGGCAATAATCATGGAACTCAGCTGTGAGGAATCATGCTGCTCAGCTGGCAATAATCAAGCAGCTGAGCAGGCAGGAATTACGCAGCACAGCTGTCAATTGTCAAGCAGATGACAGGCAGGAATCGTGCAGCTCAGCTGGCAATTGTCAAGCAGATGAGCAGACAGTAATCACGCAGCTCAGCAGGCCCTGATCACGTGACTGAGCAGGCACTGTTCACGTGGCTGATCATACACTGATCACGTGATGATCATGCACTGATCACGTGGCTATCATGCACTGATCACGTGGCTGATCATACACTGTTCACGTGTCTGACCATGCACTGATCACGTGGCTGATCATACAGTGCTCAGGTAACTGATCATGCACTGATCACGTGGCTATCATGGACTGATCACGTGGCTGAACATGCACTGTTCACGTGGCTGATCACACACCTGTCACGTGACATATCATGCACTGATCACGTGGCACTCATGCACTGATCACGTGGCTGATCATACTCTGCTCACGTAACTGATCATGCACACATCACGTGGCTATCATGCACTGCTCACGTGGCTGTCATGGAATGATCACGTAGCTACCATATACTGGTCACGTGACTGATCATGCACAGATCACGTAAATGATCATGCACTGTTCACGTGACTGATCATGTACTGATCACGTGACTGATCATGCACTGATCACGTGGCTATCATGCACTGCTCACGTGGCTGATCATGCAACGATCACGTAGCAACCATGTACTGGTCACGTGACTGATCATGCACTGATCACGTAATTGATCCTGCACTGATCACGTGGCTCATCATGCACTGATCACGTGGCTGATCACACATGTATCACGTGACTGATCATGCACTGATCACGTGGCTATCATGCACTGATCACGTGGCTATCATGCACTGATCACGTGACTATCATGCACTGATCACGTGGCTGATCATGCACTGATCACGTAGCTACCATGCACTGATCACGTGACTGATCATGCACTGATCACGTGGCTGATCATGCACTGATCACGTGACTGATCATGCACTGATCACGTGACTGATCATGCACTGATCACGTGACTGATCATGCACTGATCACGTGGCTATCATGCACTGATCACGTGGCTGATCATGCACTGATCACGTAGCTACCATGCACTGATCACGTGACTGATCATGCACTGATCACGTGACTGATCATGCACTGATCACGTGGCTGATCATGCACTGATCACGTGGCTGATCATGCACTGATCACGTGACTGATCATGCACTGATCACGTGACTGATCATGCACTGATCACGTGGCTATCATGCACTGATCACTTGGCTGATCATACACTGATCACGTGCTGGTCATGCACAGATTACATGACTGATCATGCACTGATCACGTGACTGATCATGCACTGATCACGTGGCTATCATGCACTACTCACGTGGCTGATCATGCAATGATCATGTAGCTACCATGTACCGGTCAGGTGACTGATCATACACCCATCAGGTGACTGATCATGCACTGATCACGTGGCTATCATGCACTGTTCACGTGGCTGATCATACACTGATCACCTGCCTGGTCATGCACAGATCACGTGACAAATCATGAACTGATCACATAGCTATCATGAACTGATCACCTGGCTGATCATGCACTGATCACGTGGCTGATCATGCACTGATACCGTGACTGAGCATGGACTGATCACATGACTATCATGTAGTGATCACGTGACTTAATGGCGCTGATCATGTGACTGATCATGCGCTGATCATGTTTGCTATCATACACTGATCATGTGCCTCTGGAGGCAATAAACAAAGAGCTGAGTAGGCACGAATCAAACAGTCAGCAGGCAATAATCATGGAACTCAGGTGTGAGGAATCATGCTGCTCAGCTGGCAATAATCAAGCAGCTGAGCAGGCAGGAATTACGCAGCACAGCTGATAATTGTCAAGCAGATGACAGGCAGGAATCGTGCAGCTCAGCTGGCAATTGTCAAGCAGATGAGCAGACGGTAATCACGCAGCTCAGCAGGCCCAGATCACGTGACTGAGCATGCACTGTTCACGTGGCTGATCATACGCTGCTCACGTGACTGATCATGCACTGATCACGTGGCTATCATGCACTGATCACGTGGCTGATCATACACTGATCACGTGTCTGATCATGCACTGATCACGTGGCTGATCATACACTGATCACGTAACTGATCATGCACTGATCACGTGGCTGATCATGCACTGATCACGTGGCTGATCATGCACTGATCACGTGGCTGATCATGCACTGATCACGTGGCTGATCATACACTGATCACGTGACTGATCATGCACTGATCACGTGGCTATCATGCACTGATCACGTGGCTGATCATGCACTGATCACGTGACTGATCATGCACTGATCACGTGGCTGATCATGCACTGATCACGTGACTGATCATGCACTGATCACGTGACTGATCATGCACTGATCACGTGGCTATCATGCACTGCTCACGTGGCTGATCATGCACTGATCACGTAGCTACCATGCACTGATCACGTGACTGATCATGCACTGATCACGTGACTGATCATGCACTGATCACGTGGCTATCATGCACTGATCACGTGGCTGATCATGCACTGATCACGTGGCTGATCATGCACTGATCACGTGACTGATCATGCACTGATCACGTGGCATCATGCACTGATCACGTGGCTGATCATGCACTGATCACGTGACTGATCATGCACTGATCACGTGGCTATCATGCACTGATCACGTGGCTGATCATGCACTGATCACGTAGCTACCATGCACTGATCACGTGACTGATCATGCACTGATCACGTGACTGATCATGCACTGATCACGTGACTGATCATGCACTGATCACGTGACTGATCATGCACTGATCACGTGGCTATCATGCACTGATCACGTGGCTGATCATGCACTGATCACGTAGCAACCATGCACTGATCACGTGACTGATCATGCACTGATCACGTAACTGATCATGCACTGATCACGTGGCTGATCATGCACTGATCACGTGGCTGATCATGCACTGATCACGTGGCTATCATGCACTGATCACGTGGCTGATCATGCACTGATCATGTGGCTATCATGCACTGATCAGTGACTGATCATGCACTGATCACGTGACTGATCATGCACTGATCACGTGGCTATCATGCACTGATCACGTGGCTGATCATGCACTGATCACGTGACTGATCATGCACTGATCACATGACTGATCATGCACTGATCACGTGGCTATCATGCACTATCACGTGGCTGATCATGCACTGATCATGTAGCTACCATGCACAGATCACGTGAATGATCATACACTGATCACGTGACTGATCATGCACTGATCACGTGGCTATCATGCACTGATCACGTGACTGATCATGCACTGATCACGTCTGATCATGCACTGATCACGTGACTGATCATGCACTGATCACGTGGATGATCATGCACTGATCACGTGGCTGATCATGCACTGATCACGTGGCTGATCATGCACTGATCACGTGACTATCATGCACTGATCACGTGGCTGATCATGCACTGATCACGTGACTGACCATGCACTGATCACGTGGCTGATCATACACTGCTCACGTAACTGATCATGCACTGATCACGTGGCTGATCATACACTGATCAGTTGTCTATCATGCACTTATTACTTGGCTGATCATGCACTGATCACGTGACTGATCATGCACTGATCATCTGGCTATCATGCACTCATTAACTGGCTATCATGCACTGATCACGTGGTTGATCATACACTGATCACGGGACTGATCATGCACTAATGACGTCTATATCATGCACTGATCACATGACTGCCCATGCACTGATCACCCGGATGATCATACACTGATCATCTGACAGATCATGCACTGATCACGTGGCTATCATGCACTGATCACGTGGCTGATCATGCAATGATCACGTAGCTACCATGTACTGGTCACGTGAGTGATCATGCACTGATCACGTAATTGATCATGCACTGATCAGGTGACTTATCATGCACTGTTAACGTGAGTGATCATGCACTGATCACGTGACTGATCATGCACTGATCACGTGGCTATCATGCACTACTCACGTGGCTGATCATGCAATGATCATGTAGCTACCATGTACGGGTCAGGTGACTGATCATACACCCATCAGGTGACGGATCATGCACTGATCACGTGGCTATCATGCACTGTTCACGTGGCTGATCATACACTGATCACCTGCCTGGTCATGCACAGATCACGTGACAAATCATGAACTGATCACATAGCTATCATGAACTGATCACCTGGCTGATCATGCACTGATCACGTGGCTGATCATGCACTGATACTGTGACTGAGCATGGACTGATCACATGACTATCATGTAGTGATCACGTGACTTAATGGCGCTGATCATGTGACTGATCATGCGCTGATCATGTTTGCTATCATACACTGATCATGTGCCTCTGGAGGCAATAAACAAAGAGCTGAGTAGGCACGAATCAAACAGTCAGCAGGCAATAATCATGGAACTCAGGTGTGAGGAATCATGCTGCTCAGCTGGCAATAATCAAGCAGCTGAGCAGGCAGGAATTACGCAGCACAGCTGATAATTGTCAAGCAGATGACAGGCAGGAATCGTGCAGCTCAGCTGGCAATTGTCAAGCAGATGAGCAGACGGTAATCACGCAGCTCAGCAGGCCCAGATCACGTGACTGAGCATGCACTGTTCACGTGGCTGATCATACGCTGCTCACGTAACTGATAATGCACTGATCACGTGGCTATCATGCACTGATCACGTGGCTGATCATACACTGTTCACGTGTCTGACCATGCACTTATTACTTGGCTGATCATACACTGCTCACGTAACTGATCATGCACTGATCACGTGGCTATCATGCACTGATCACGTGGCTGATCATACACTGTTCACGTGTCTGACCATGCACTTATTACTTGGCTGATCATACACTGCTCACGTAACTGATCATGCACTGATCACGTGGCTGATCATGCACTGATCAGTTGGCTATCATGCACTTTTCACTTGGCTGATCAAACACTGATCACGTGACTGATAATGCACTGATCATCTGGCTATCATGCACTCATTAACTGGCTATCATGCACTGATCACGTGGTTGATCATACACTGATCACGAGACTGATCATGCACTTATCACGTCTATATCATGCACTGATCACATGACTGCCCATGCACTGATCACCCGGATGATCATACACTGATCATGCGACAGATCATGCACTGATCACGTGGCTATCATGCACTGATCACGTGGCTGATCATGCAATGATCACGTAGCTACCATGCACTGGTCACGTGAGTGATCATGCACTGATCACGTAATTGATCATGCACTGATCAGGTGACTTATCATGCACTGTTAACGTGAGTGATCATGCACTGATCACGTGACTGATCATGCACTGATCACGTGGCTATCATGCACTACTCACGTGGCTGATCATGCAATGATCATGTAGCTACCATGTACGGTCAGGTGACTGATCATACACCCATCAGGTGACTGATAATGCACTGATCACGTGGCTATCATGCACTGATCACGTGGCTGATCATACACTGATCACCTGCCTGGTCATGCACAGATCACGTGACAAATCATGAACTGATCACATAGCTATCATGAACTGATCATCTGGCTGATCATGCACTGATCACGTGGCTGATCATGCACTGATACCGTGACTGAGCATGGACTGATCACATGACTATCATGTAGTGATCACGTGACTTAATGGCGCTGATCATGTGACTGATCATGCGCTGATCATGTTTGCTATCATACACTGATCATGTGCCTCTGGAGGCAATAAACAAAGAGCTGAGTAGGCACGAATCAAACAGTCAGCAGGCAATAGTCATGGAACTCAGGTGTGAGGAATCATGCTGCTCAGCTGGCAATAATCAAGCAGCTGAGCAGGCAGGAATTACGCAGCACAGCTGATAATTGTCAAGCAGATGACAGGCAGGAATCGTGCAGCTCAGCTGGCAATTGTCAAGCAGATGAGCAGACGGTAATCACGCAGCTCAGCAGGCCCAGATCACGTGACTGAGCATGCACTGTTCACGTGGCTGATCATACACTGATCACGTAACTGATCATGCACTGATCACGTGGCTATCATGCACTGATCACGTGGCTGATCATACACTGTTCACGTGTTTGACCATGCACTGATCACGTGGCTGATCATACACTGCTCACGTAACTGATCATGCACTGATCACGTGGCTGATCATGCACTGATCACTGGCTATCATGCACTCATTAACTGGCTATCATGCACTGATCACGTGGCTGATCATACACTGATCACGTGACTGATCATGCACTGATCACGTCTATATCATGCACTGATCACATGACTGCCCATGCACTGATCACCCGGATGATCATACACTGATCATGCGACTGATCATGCACTGATCACGTGGCTATCATGCACTGCTCACGTGCTGATCATGCAATGATCACGTAGCTACCATGTACTGGTCACGTGACTGATCATGCACTGATCACGTAATTGATCATGCACTGATCAGGTGACTTATCATGCACTGTTAACGTGAGTGATCATGCACTGATCACGTGACTGATCATGCACTGCTCACGTGGCTGATCATGCACTGATCACGTGGCTGATCATGCACTGATCACGTACTGATCATGCACTGATCACGTGGCTGATCATGCACTGATCACGTGACTGATCATGCACTGATCACGTGGCTGATCATGCACTGATCACGTGGCTGATCACACATGTATCACGTGACTGATCATGCACTGATCACGTAACTGATCATGCACTGATCGCGTGGCTGATCATGCACTGATCAGTGGCTATCATGCACTGATCACTTGGCTGATCATGTACTGGTCACGTGACTGATCATGCACTGATCACTGACTATCATGCACTGATTCACTGGCTATCATGCACTGATCACGTGGCTGATCATACACTGATCACGTGACTGATCATGCACTGATCACGTGTATATCATGCACTGATCACGTGACTGATCATGCACTGATCACGTGGATGATCATGCACTGATCACGTGACTGATCATGCACTGATCACGTGGCTATCATGCACTGATCACGTGGCTGATCATGCACTGATCACGTGGCTAATGTACTGGTCATGTGACAGATCATGCACTGATCACGTGGCCGATCATGCACTGATCAGGTGACTTATCATGCACTGTTAACGTGAGTGATCATGCACTGATCACGTGACTGATCATGCACTGATCACGTGGCTATCATGCACTACTCACGTGGCTGATCATGCAATGATCATGTAGCTACCATGTACCGGTCAGGTGACTGATCATACACCCATCAGGTGACGGATCATGCACTGATCACGTGGCTATCATGCACTGTTCACGTGGCTGATCATACACTGATCACCTGCCTGGTCATGCACAGATCACGTGACAAATCATGAACTGATCACATAGCTATCATGAACTGATCACCTGGCTGATCATGCACTGATCACGTGGCTGATCATGCACTGATACCGTGACTGAGCATGCACTGATCACATGACTATCATGTACTGATCACGTGACTTAATGGTGCTGATCATGTGACTGATCATGCGCTGATCATGTTTGCTATCATACACTGATCATGTGCCTCTGGAGGCAATAAACAAAGAGCTGAGTAGGCACGAATCAAACAGTCAGCAGGCAATAATCATGGAACTCAGGTGTGAGGAATCATGCTGCTCAGCTGGCAATAATCAAGCAGCTGAGCAGGCAGGAATTACGCAGCACAGCTGATAATTGTCAAGCAGATGACAGGCAGGAATCGTGCAGCTCAGCTGGCAATTGTCAAGCAGATGAGCAGACGGCAATCACGCAGCTCAGCAGGCCCAGATCACGTGACTGAGCATGCACTGTTCACGTGGCTGATCATACGCTGCTCACGTGACTGATCATGCACTGATCACGTGGCTATCATGCACTGATCACGTGGCTGATCATACACTGATCACGTAACTGATAATGCACTGATCAAGTGGCTATCATGCACTGATCACGTGGCTGATCATACACTGATCACGTGTCTGACCATGCACTTATTACTTGGCTGATCATACACTGCTCACGTGACTGATCATGCACTGATCACGTGGCTGATCATACACTGATCAGTTGGCTATCATGCACTTTACTTGGCTGATCAAACACTGATCACGTGACTGATAATGCACTGATCATCTGGCTATCATGCACTCATCAACTGGCTATCGTGCACTGATCACGTGGCTGATCATGCACTGATCACGTGACTGATCATGCACTAATCACGTCTATATCATGCACTGATCACATGACTGCCCATGCACTGATCACCCGGATGATCATGCACTGATCACGCGACTGATCATGCACTGATCACGTGGCTATCATGCACTGCTCACGTGGCTGATCATGCAATGATCACGTAGTTACCATGTACTGGTCACGTGACTGATCATGCACTGATCACGTAATTGATCATGCACTGATCAGGTGACTTATCATGCACTGTTAACGTGAGTGATCATGCACTGATCACGTGACTGATCATGCACTGATCACGTGGCTATCATGCACTACTCACGTGGCTGATCATGCAATGATCATGTAGCTACCATGTACCGTCAGGTGACTGATCATGCACCCATCACGTGACTGATCATGCACTGATCACGTGGCTATCATGCACTGATCACGTGACTGATCATACACTGATCACGTGCCTGGTCATGCACAGATCACGTGACAAATCATGAACTGATCACGTAGCTATCATGCACTGATCACCTGGCTGATCATGCACTGATCACGTGGCTGATCATGCACTGATACCGTGACTGAGCATGGACTGATCACATGACTATCATGTAGTGATCACGTGACTTAATGGCGCTGATCATGTGACTGATCATGCGCTGATCATGTTTGCTATCATACACTGATCATGTGCCTCTGGAGGCAATAAACAAAGAGCTGAGTAGGCACGAAACAAACAGTCAGCAGGCAATAATCATGGAACTCAGGTGTGAGGAATCATGCTGCTCAGCTGGCAATAATCAAGCAGCTGAGCAGGCAGGAATTACGCAGCACAGCTGACAATTGTCAAGCAGATGACAGGCAGGAATCGTACAGCTCAGCTGGCAAATGTCAAGCAGATGAGCAGACGGTAATCACGCAGCTCAGCAGGCCCTGATCACGTGACTGAGCATGCACTGTTCACGTGGCTGATCATACGCTGATCACGTAACTGATCATGCACTGATCACGTGGCTATCATGCACTGATCACGTGGCTGATCATACACTGTTCACGTGTTTGACCATGCACTGATCACGTGGCTGATCATGCACTGCTCACGTGACTGATCATGCACTGATCACGTGGCTATCATGCACTGATCAGTGGCTGATCATGCACTGATCACGTGGCTGATCATACACTGATCACGTGACTTATCATGCACTGATCACTGGCTATCATGCACTCATCAACTGGCTATCATGCACTGATCACGTGGCTGATCATGCACTGATCACGTGACTGATCATGCACTGATCACGGCTATATCATGCACTGATCACGTGACTGATCATGCACTGATCACGCGGATGATCATACACTGCTCATGCGACAGATCATGCACTGATCACGTGGCTATCATGCACTGCTCACGTGGCTGATCATGCAATGATCACCTAGCTACCATATACTGGTCACGTGACTGATCATGCACTGATCACGTAATTGATCATGCACTGATCACGTGACTGATCATGCACTGTTAACGTGGTGATCATGCACTGATCACGTGACTGATCATGCACTGATCACGTGGCTGATCATGCACTGATCACGTGGCTGATCATGCACTGATCAGTAGCTACCATGTACTGGTCACGTGACTGATCATGCACTGATCACGTGACTGATCATGCACTGATCACGCGGCTCATCATGCACTGATCACGCGGCTGATCACACATGTATCACGTGACTGATCATGCACTGATCACGTGCTGATCATGCACTGATCACGTGGCTATCATGCACTGATCACGTGGCTGATCACACACTGATCACGTGACTGATCATGCACTGATCACGTGACTGATCATGCACTGATCACGTGGCTATCATGCACTGATCACGTGGCTGATCATGCAATGATCACGTAGCTACCATGTACTGGTCACGTGACTGATCATGCACTGATCACGTAATTGATCATGCACTGATCACGTGGCTATCATGCATTGTTAACGTGGCTGATCATGCACTGATCACGTGACTGATCATGCACTGATCACGTGGCTATCATGCACTGCTCACGTGGCTGATCATGCAATGATCACGTAGCTACCATATACTGGTCACGTGACTGATCATGCACTGATCACGTAATTATCATGCACTGATCACGTGGCTGATCATGCACTGATCACGTGGCTGATCATGCACTGATCACGTGCCTGATCATGCACTGATCACGTGACTGATCATGCACTGATCACGTGGCTATCATGCACTGATCACGTGGCTGATCATGCACTGATCACGTGACTTATCATGCACTGAGAACGTGACTGATCATGCACTGATCACGTGACTGATCATGCACTGATCACGTGGCTATCATGCACTACTCCGTGGCTGATCATGCAATGATCATGTAGCTACCATGTACTGGTCACGTGACTGATCATGCACTGATCACGTGACTGATCATGCACTGATCACGTGGCTATCATGCACTGCTCACGTGGCTGATCATACACTGATCACGTGACTGATCATGCACAGATCACGTGACTAATCATGAACTGATCACGTAGCTATCATGCACTGATCACGTGGCTGATCATGCACTGATCACGTGAATGATCATGCACTGATACCGTGACTGAGCATGGACTGATCACATGACTATCATGTACTGATCACGTGGCTATCATGCACTACTCACGTGGCTGATCATGCAATGATCACGTAGCTACCATGTACAGGTCACGTGAATGATCATACACCCATCAGGTGACTGATCATGCACTGATCACGTGGCTATCATGCACTTATCACGTGACTGATCATGCACTGATCACGTCTATATCATGCACTGATCACATGACTGCTCATGCACTGATCACGTGGATCATGCACTAATCATGTGACTGATCATGCACTGATCACGTGGCTGATCATGCACTGATCAGGTGACTTATCATGCACTGTTAACGTGAGTGATCATGCACTGATCACGTGACTGATCATGCACTGATCACGTGGCTATCATGCACTACTCACGTGGCTGATCATGCAATGATCATGTAGCTACCATGTACCGGTCAGGTGACTGATCATACACCCATCAGGTGACGGATCATGCACTGATCACGTGGCTATCATGCACTGTTCACGTGGCTGATCATACACTGATCACCTGCCTGGTCATGCACAGATCACGTGACAAATCATGAACTGATCACATAGCTATCATGAACTGATCACCTGGCTGATCATGCACTGATCACGTGGCTGATCATGCACTGATACCGTGACTGAGCATGGACTGATCACATGACTATCATGTAGTGATCACGTGACTTAATGGCGCTGATCATGTGACTGATCATGCGCTGATCATGTTTGCTATCATACACTGATCATGTGCCTCTGGAGGCAATAAACAAAGAGCTGAGTAGGCACGAATCAAACAGTCAGCAGGCAATAATCATGGAACTCAGGTGTGAGGAATCATGCTGCTCAGCTGGCAATAATCAAGCAGCTGAGCAGGCAGGAATTACGCAGCACAGCTGATAATTGTCAAGCAGATGACAGGCAGGAATCGTGCAGCTCAGCTGGCAATTGTCAAGCAGATGAGCAGACGGTAATCACGCAGCTCAGCAGGCCCAGATCACGTGACTGAGCATGCACTGTTCACGTGGCTGATCATACGCTGCTCACGTAACTGATAATGCACTGATCACGTGGCTATCATGCACTGATCACGTGGCTGATCATACACTGCTCACGTAACTGATAATGCACTGATCAAGTGGCTATCATGCACTGACACGTGGCTGATCATACACTGTTCACGTGTCTGACCATGCACTGATCACGTGGCTGATCATACACTGCTCACGTAACTGATCATGCACTGATCACGTGGCTGATCATACACTGATCAGTTGGCTATCATGCACTTTTTACTTGGCTGATCAAACACTGATCACGTGACTGATAATGCACTGATCATCTGGCTATCATGCACTCATTAACTGGCTATCGTGCACTGATCACGTGGTTGATCATACACTGATCACGAGACTGATCATGCACTAATCACGTCTATATCATGCACTGATCACATGACTGCCCATGCACTGATCACCCGGATGATCATACACTGATCATGCGACAGATCATGCACTGATCACGTGGCTATCATGCACTGCTCACGCGGCTGTTCATGCAATGATCACGTAGCTACCATGTACTGGTCACGTGAGTGATCATGCACTGATCACGTAATTGATCATGCACTGATCAGGTGACTTATCATGCACTGTTAACGTGAGTGATCATGCACTGATCACGTGACTGATCATGCACTGATCACGTGGCTATCATGCACTACTCACGTGGCTGATCATGCAATGATCATGTAGCTACCATGTACCGGTCAGGTGACTGATCATACACCCATCAGGTGACGGATCATGCACTGATCACGTGGCTATCATGCACTGTTCACGTGGCTGATCATACACTGATCACCTGCCTGGTCATGCACAGATCACGTGACAAATCATGAACTGATCACATAGCTATCATGAACTGATCACCTGGCTGATCATGCACTGATCACGTGGCTGATCATGCACTGATACCGTGACTGAGCATGGACTGATCACATGACTATCATGTAGTGATCACGTGACTTAATGGCGCTGATCATGTGACTGATCATGCGCTGATCATGTTTGCTATCATACACTGATCATGTGCCTCTGGAGGCAATAAACAAAGAGCTGAGTAGGCACGAATCAAACAGTCAGCAGGCAATAATCATGGAACTCAGGTGTGAGGAATCATGCTGCTCAGCTGGCAATAATCAAGCAGCTGAGCAGGCAGGAATTACGCAGCACAGCTGATAATTGTCAAGCAGATGACAGGCAGGAATCGTGCAGCTCAGCTGGCAATTGTCAAGCAGATGAGCAGACGGTAATCACGCAGCTCAGCAGGCCCAGATCACGTGACTGAGCATGCACTGTTCACGTGGCTGATCATACGCTGCTCACGTAACTGATAATGCACTGATCACGTGGCTATCATGCACTGATCACGTGGCTGATCATACACTGTTCACGTGTTTGACCATGCACTGATCACGTGGCTGATCATACACTGCTCACGTAACTGATCATGCACTGATCACGTGGCTGATCATGCACTGATCAGTTGGCTATCATGCACTTATTACTTGGCTGATCATACACTGATCACGTGACTGATAATGCACTGATCATCTGGCTATCGTGCACTCATTAACTGGCTATCGTGCACTGATCACGTGGCTGATCATGCACTGATCACGAGACTGATCATGCACTAATCACGTCTATATCATGCACTGATCACGTGACTGCCCATGCACTGATCACCCGGATGATCATACACTGATCATGCGACTGATCATGCACTGATCACGTGGCTATCATGCACTGCTCACGCGGCTGTTCATGCAATGATCACGTAGCTACCATGTACTGGTCACGTGACTGATCATGCACTGATCACGTAATTGATCATGCACTGATCACGTGACTTATCATGCACTGATCACGTGGCTGATCATGCACTGATCACGTGACTGATCATGCACTGATCACGTGGCTGATCATGCACTGATCACGTGGCTGATCATGCACTGATCACGTGGCTACCATGCACTGATCACGTGACTGATCATGCACTGATCACGTGACTGATCATGCACTGATCACGTGGCTGATCATGCACTGATCACGTGACTGATCATGCACGGATCACGTGACTGATCATGCACTGATCACGTGACTGATCATGCACTGATCACGTGGCTATCATGCACTGATCACGTGGCTGATCATGCACTGATCACGTGGCTGATCATGCACTGATCACGTGACTGATCATGCACTGATCACGTAACTGATCATGCACTGATCACGTGGCTGATCATGCACTGATCACGTGGCTGATCATGCACTGATCACGTGACTGATCATGCACTGATCACGTGACTGATCATGCACTGATCACGTGGCTATCATGCACTGATCACGTGGCTGATCATGCACTGATCACGTGGCTGATCATGCACTGATCACGTGACTGATCATGCACTGATCACGTGACTGATCATGCACTGATCACGTGGCTGATCATGCACTGCTCACGTGGCTGATCATGCAATGATCACGTAGCTACCATGTACTGGTCACGTGACTGATCATGCACTGATCACGTGACTGATCATGCACTGATCACGTGGCTATCATGCACTGATCACGTGGCTGATCATGCACTGATCACGTGGCTGATCATGCACTGATCACGTGACAAATCATGCACTGATCACGTAGCTATCATGCACTGATCACGTGGCTGATCATGCACTGATCACGCGGCTGATCACGCACTGATCACGTGATTGATCATGCACTGATCACGTGACTATCATGCACTGATCACGTGGCTATCATGCACTGATCACGTGGCTGATCATGCACTGATCACGTAGCTACCATGCACTGGTCACGTGACTGATCACACACGTATCACGTGACTGATCATGCACTGATCACGTGGCTATCATGCACTGATCACGTGGCTGATCATGCACTGATCACGTCGATATCATGCACTGATCACGTGGCTGATCATGCACTGATCACGTGGCTGATCATGCACTGATCACGTGGCTGATCATGCACTGATCACGTGGCTGATCATGCAATGATCACGTGCCTGATCATGCACTGATCACGTGACTGATCATGCACTGATCACGTGACTGATCATGCACTGATCACGTGGCTATCATGCACTGATCACGTGGCTGATCATGCAATGATCATGTAGCTACCATGTACCGGTCAGGTGACTGATCATACACCCATCAGGTGACGGATCATGCACTGATCACGTGGCTATCATGCACTGATCACGTGGCTGATCACACACTGATCACGTGCCTGATCATGCACAGATCACGTGACAAATCATGAACTGATCACATGGCTATCATGAACTGATCACGTGGCTGATCATGCACTGATCACGTGGCTGATCATGCACTGATACCGTGACTGAGCATGGACTGATCACATGACTATCATGTAGTGATCACGTGACTTAATGGCGCTGATCATGTGACTGATCATGCGCTGATCATGTTTGCTATCATACACTGATCATGTGCCTCTGGAGGCAATAAACAAAGAGCTGAGTAGGCACGAATCAAACAGTCAGCAGGCAATAATCATGGAACTCAGGTGTGAGGAATCATGCTGCGCAGCTGGCAATAATCAAGCAGCTGAGCAGGCAGGAATTACGCAGCACAGCTGACAATTGTCAAGCAGATGACAGGCAGGAATCGTGCAGCTCAGCTGGCAATTGTCAAGCAGATGAGCAGACGGTAATCACGCAGCTCAGCAGGCCCTGATCACGTGACTGAGCATGCACTGTTCACGTGGCTGATCATACGCTGCTCACGTGACTGATCATGCACTGATCACGTGGCTATCATGCACTGATCACGTGGCTGATCATGCACTGCTCACGTAACTGATCATGCACTGATCACGTAGCTATCATGCACTGATCACGTGGCTGATCATACACTGTTCAGGTGTCTGACCATGCACTGATCACGTGGCTGATCATACACTGCTCACGTAACTGATCATGCACTGATCACGTGGCTGATCATGCACTGATCAGTTGTCTATCATGCACTTATTACGTGGCTGATCATACACTGATCACGTGACTGATAATGCACTGATCACCTGGCTATCGTGCACTCATTAACTGGCTATCGTGCACTGATCACGTGGTTGATCATACACTGATCACGTGACTGATCATGCACTGATCACGTCTATATCATGCACTGATCACATGACTGCCATGCACTGATCACGTGGATGATCACACTGATCACGTGACAGATCATGCACTGATCACGTGGCTATCATGCACTGCTCACGCGGCTGTTCATGCAATGATCACGTAGCTACCGTGTACTGGTCACGTGAGTGATCATGCACTGATCACGTAATTGATCATGCACTGATTAGGTGACTTATCATGCACTGTTAACGTGAGTGATCATGCACTGATCACGTGACTGATCATGCACTGATCACGTGGCTGATCATACGCTGCTCACGTGACTGATCATGCACTGATCACGTGGCTATCATGCACTGATCACGTGGCTGATCATACACTGATCACGTGGCTGATCATGCACTGATCACGTGGCTGATCATGCACTGATCACGTGGCTGATCATGCACTGATCACGTGGCTGATCATGCACTGATCACGTGACTATCATGCACTGATCACGTGGCTGATCATGCACTGATCACGTGACTGATCATGCACTGATCACGCGTGACTGATCATGCACTGGTCAACTGGCTGATCATGCACTGATCACGTGGCTGATCATGCACTGATCACGTGACTGATCATGCACTGATCACGTCTATATCATGCACTGATCACATGACTGATCATGCACTGATCACCCGGACTGATCATGCACTGATCATGTGACTGATCATGCACTGATCACGTGGCTATCATGCACTGATCACGTGGCGTGATCATGCAATGATCACGTAGCTACCATGTACTGGTCACGTGGCTGATCATGCACTGATCACGTAATTGATCATGCACTGATCACGTGACTTATCATGCACTGTAACGTGAGTGATCATGCACTGATCACGTGACTGATCATGCACTGATCACGTGGCTATCATGCACTACTCACGTGGCTGATCATGCAATGATCATGTAGCTACCATGTACCGGTCAGGTGACTGATCATACACCCATCAGGTGACGGATCATGCACTGATCACGTGGCTATCATGCACTGTTCACGTGGCTGATCATACACTGATCACGTGCCTGGTCATGCACAGATCACGTGACAAATCATGAACTGATCATATAGCTATCATGAACTGATCACCTGGCTGATCATGCACTGATCACGTGGCTGATCATGCACTGATACCGTGACTGAGCATGGACTGATCACATGACTATCATGTAGTGATCACGTGACTTAATGGCGCTGATCATGTGACTGATCATGCGCTGATCATGTTTGCTATCATACACTGATCATGTGCCTCTGGAGGCAATAAACAAAGAGCTGAGTAGGCACGAATCAAACAGTCAGCAGGCAATAATCATGGAACTCAGGTGTGAGGAATCATGCTGCTCAGCTGGCAATAATCAAGCAGCTGAGCAGGCAGGAATTACGCAGCACAGCTGATAATTGTCAAGCAGATGACAGGCAGGAATCGTGCAGCTCAGCTGGCAATTGTCAAGCAGATGAGCAGACGGTAATCACGCAGCTCAGCAGGCCCAGATCACGTGACTGAGCATGCACTGTTCACGTGGCTGATCATACGCTGCTCACGTAACTGATAATGCACTGATCACGTGGCTATCATGCACTGATCACGTGGCTGATCATACACTGTTCACGTGTTTGACCATGCACTGATCACGTGGCTGATCATTCACTGCTCACGTAACTGATCATGCACTGATCACGTGGCTGATCATACACTGATCAGTTGGCTATCATGCACTTATTACTTGGCTGATCATACACTGATCACGTGACTGATAATGCACTGATCATCTGGCTATCGTGCACTCATTAACTGGCTATCGTGCACTGATCACGTGGTTGATCATACACTGATCACGAGACTGATCATGCACTAATCACGTCTATATCATGCACAGATCACATGACTGCCCATGCACTGATCACCCGGATGATCATACACTGATCATGCGACAGATCATGCACTGATCACGTGGCTATCATGCACTGCTCACGCGGCTGTTCATGCAATGATCACGTAGCTACCATGTACTGGTCACGTGAGTGATCATGCACTGATCACGTAACTGATCATGCACTGATCACGTGACTTATCATGCACTGTTAACGTGAGTGATCATGCACTGATCACGTGACTGATCATGCACTGATCACGTGGCTATCATGCACTACTCACGTGGCTGATCATGCAATGATCACGTAGCTACCATGTACTGATCACGTGACTGATCATGCACTGATCACGTGACTGATCATGCACTGATCACGTGGCTATCATGCACTGATCACGTGGCTGATCATACACTGATCACCTGACTGGTCATGCACAGATCACGTGACAAATCATGAACTGATCACATGGCTATCATGAACTGATCACCTGGCTGATCATGCACTGATCACGTGGCTGATCATGCACTGATACCGTGACTGAGCATGGACTGATCACGTGACTATCATGTAGTGATCACGTGGCTATCATGCACTACTCACGTGGCTGATCATGCAATGATCATGTAGCTACCATGTACAGATCACGTGAATGATCATGCACCCATCAGGTGACTGATCATGCACTGATCACGTGGCTATCATGCACTTATCACGAGACTGATCATGCACTGATCACGTCGATATCATGCACTGATCACATGACTGCTCATGCACTGATCACGTGATGATCATACACTAATCATGTGACAGATCATGCACTGATCACGTGGCTGATCATGCACTGATCAGGTGACTTATCATGCACTGTTAACGTGAGTGATCATGCACTGATCACGTGACTGATCATGCACTGATCACGTGGCTATCATGCACTACTCACGTGGCTGATCGTGCAATGATCATGTAGCTACCATGTACCGGTCAGGTGACTGATCATACACCATCAGGTGACTGATCATGCACTGATCACGTGGCTATCGTGCACTGTTCACGTGGCTGATCATACACTGATCACCTGCCTGGTCATGCACAGATCACGCGACAAATCATGAACTGATCACATAGCTATCATGAACTGATCACCTGGCTGATCATGCACTGATCACGTGGCTGATCATGCACTGATACCGTGACTGAGCATGCACTGATCACGTGACTATCATGCACTGATCACGTGGCTATCATGCACTGATCACGTGGCTGATCATGCAATGATCATGTGGCTACCATGTACTGATCACGTGAATGATCATGCACCCATCACGTGACTGATCATGCACTGATCACGTGGCTATCATGCACTTATCACGAGACTGATCATGCACTGATCACGCCTATATCATGCACTGATCACATGACTGACCATGCACTGATCACGTGGCTGATCATGCACTGATCATGTGACTGATCATGCACTGATCACGTGGCTGATCATGCACTGATCACGTGGCTTATCATGCATTGTTCACGTGAGTGATCATGCACTGATCACGTGATCGATCATGCACTGATCACGTGGCTATCATGTACTACTCACGTGGCTGATCATGCAATGATCATGTAGCTACCATGTACCGGTCAGGTGACTGATCATACACCCATCAGGTGACGGATCATGCACTGATCACGTGGCTATCATGCACTGTTCACGTGGCTGATCATACACTGATCACCTGCCTGGTCATGCACAGATCACGTGACAAATCATGAACTGATCACATAGCTATCATGAACTGATCACCTGGCTGATCATGCACTGATCACGTGGCTGATCATGCACTGATACCGTGACTGAGCATGGACTGATCACATGAATATCATGTAGTGATCACGTGACTTAATGGCGCTGATCATGTGACTGATCATGCGCTGATCATGTTTGCTATCATACACTGATCATGTGCCTCTGGAGGCAATAAACAAAGAGCTGAGTAGGCACGAATCAAACAGTCAGCAGGCAATAATCATGGAACTCAGGTGTGAGGAATCATGCTGCTCAGCTGGCAATAATCAAGCAGCTGAGCAGGCAGGAATTACGCAGCACAGCTGATAATTGTCAAGCAGATGACAGGCAGGAATCGTGCAGCTCAGCTGGCAATTGTCAAGCAGATGAGCAGACGGTAATCACGCAGCTCAGCAGGCCCAGATCACGTGACTGAGCATGCACTGTTCACGTGGCTGATCATACGCTGCTCACGTAACTGATAATGCACTGATCACGTGGCTATCATGCACTGATCACGTGGCTGATCATACACTGATCACGTAACTGATAATGCACTGATCAAGTGGCTATCATGCACTGATCACGTGGCTGATCATACACTGATCACGTGTCTGACCATGCACTGATCACGTGGCTGATCATACACTGCTCACGTAACTGATCATGCACTGATCACGTGGCTGATCATACACTGATCAGTTGGCTATCATGCACTTTTTACTTGGCTGATCAAACACTGATCACGTGACTGATAATGTACTGATCATCTGGCTATCGTGCACTCATTAACTGGCTATCGTGCACTGATCACGTGGCTGATCATACACTGATCACGTGACTGATCATGCACTAATCACGCCTATATCATGCACTGATCACATGACTGCCCATGCACTGATCACCGGATGATCATACACTGATCATGCGACAGATCATGCACTGATCACGTGGCTATCATGCACTGATCACGCGGCTGATCATGCACTGATCACGTAGCTACCATGCACTGGTCACGTGGCTGATCATGCACTGATCACGTGATTGATCATGCACTGATCACGTGGCTGATCATGCACTGATCACGTGACTGATCATGCACTGATCACGTGGCTATCATGCACTACTCACGTGGCTGATCATGCAATGATCATGTAGCTACCATGTACCGGTCAGGTGACTGATCATACACCCATCAGGTGACGGATCATGCACTGATCACGTGGCTATCATGCACTGTTCACGTGGCTGATCATACACTGATCACCTGCCTGGTCATGCACAGATCACGTGACAAATCATGAACTGATCACATAGCTATCATGAACTGATCACCTGGCTGATCATGCACTGATCACGTGGCTGATCATGCACTGATACCGTGACTGAGCATGGACTGATCACATGACTATCATGTAGTGATCACGTGACTTAATGGCGCTGATCATGTGACTGATCATGCGCTGATCATGTTTGCTATCATACACTGATCATGTGCCTCTGGAGGCAATAAACAAAGAGCTGAGTAGGCACGAATCAAACAGTCAGCAGGCAATAATCATGGAACTCAGGTGTGAGGAATCATGCTGCTCAGCTGGCAATAATCAAGCAGCTGAGCAGGCAGGAATTACGCAGCACAGCTGACAATTGTCAAGCAGATGACAGGCAGGAATCGTGCAGCTCAGCTGGCAATTGTCAAGCAGATGAGCAGACGGTAATCACGCAGTTCAGCAGGCCTTGATCACGTGACTGAGCATGCACGTTCACGTGGCTGATCATACACTGATCACGTAACTGATCATGCACTGATCACGTGGCTATCATGCACTGATCACGTGGCTGATCATACACTGTTCACGTAACTGATAATGCACTGATCAAGTGGCTTTCATGCACTGATCACGTGGCTGATCATACACTGATCACGTGTCTGATCATGCACTGATCACGTGGCTGATCATGCACTGATCACGTAACTGATCATGCACTGATCACGTGGCTGATCATGCACTGATCAGTGGCTATCATGCACTGATCACTTGGCTGATCATACACTGATCACGTGACTGATCATGCACTGATCATCTGGCTATCATGCACTCATTAACTGGCTATCATGCACTGATCACGTGGCTGATCATACACTGATCACGAGACTGATCATGCACTGATCACGTTAATATCATGCACTGATCACATGACTGCCCATGCACTGATCACCCGGATGATCATGCACTGATCACGCGACAGATCATGCACTGATCACGTGGCTATCATGCACTGCTCACGCGGCTGTTCATGCAATGATCACGTAGCTACCGTGTACTGGTCACGTGAGTGATCATACACTGATCACGTAATTGATCATGCACCGATCAGGTGACTTATCATGCACTGTTAACGTGAGATCATGCACTGATCACGTGACTGATCATGCACTGATCACGTGGCTATCATGCACTACTCACGTGGCTGATCATGCAATGATCATGGAGCTACCATGTACCGGTCAGGTGACTGATCATACACCCATCAGGTGACGGATCATGCACTGATCACGTGGCTATCATGCACTGTTCACGTGGCTGATCATACACTGATCACCTGCCTGGTCATGCACAGATCACGTGACAAATCATGAACTGATCACATAGCTATCATGAACTGATCACCTGGCTGATCATGCACTGATCACGTGGCTGATCATGCACTGATACCGTGACCGAGCATGGACTGATCACATGACTATCATGTAGTGATCACGTGACTTAATGGCGCTGATCATGTGACTGATCACGCGCTGATCATGTTTGCTATCATACACTGATCATGTGCCTCTGGAGGCAATAAACAAAGAGCTGAGTAGGCACGAATCAAACAGTCAGAAGGCAATAATCATGGAACTCAGGTGTGAGGAATCATGCTGCTCAGCTGGCAATAATCAAGCAGCTGAGCAGGCAGGAATTACGCAGCACAGCTGATAATTGTCAAGCAGATGACAGGCAGGAATCGTGCAGCTCAGCTGGCAATTGTCAAGCAGATGAGCAGACGGTAATCACGCAGCTCAGCAGGCCCAGATCACGTGACTGAGCATGCACTGTTCACGTGGCTGATCAACGCTGCTCACGTAACTGATAATGCACTGATCACGTAGCTATCATGCACTGATCACGTGGCTGATCATACACTGTTCACGTGTCTGATCATGCACTGATCACGTGGCTGATCATACACTGATCACGTAACTGATCATGCACTGATCACGTGTTTGATCATGCACTGATCACGTGGCTGATCATGCACTGATCACGTGGCTGATCATACACTGATCACGTGACTGATCATGCACTGATCACGTCTATATCATGCACTGATCACATGACTGATCATGCACTGATCACCGGATGATCATACACTGATCATGCGACTGATCATGCACTGATCACGTGGCTATCATGCACTGCTCACGTGGCTGATCATGCAATGATCACGTAGCTACCATGTACTGGTCACGTGACTGATCATGCACTGATCACGTAATTGATCATGCACTGATCACGTGACTTATCATGCACTGATCACGTGAGTGATCATGCACTGATCACGTGACTGATCATGCACTGATCACGTGGCTATCATGCACTGATCACGTGGCTGATCATGCAATGATCACGTAGCTATCATGCACTGGTCACGTGACTGATCATGCACTGATCACGTAACTGATCATGCACTGATCACGTGGCTGATCATGCACTGATCACGTGACTGATCATGCACTGATCACGTGACTGATCATGCACTGATCACGTGGCTGATCATGCACTGATCACCTGCCTGGTCATGCACTGATCACGTGACAAATCATGAACTGATCACATAGCTATCATGAACTGATCACCCTGATCATGCACTGATCACGTGGCTGATCATGCACTGATCACGTGACTGATCATGGACTGATCACATGACTATCATTTAGTGATCACGTGACTTAATGGCTCTGATCATGTGACTGATCATGCACTGATAATGTTTGCTATCATATACTGATCATGTGCCTCTGGAGGCATAAACAAAGAGCTGAGTAGGCACGAATTATACAGTCAGCAGGCAATAACATGGAACTCAGCTGTGAGGAATCATGCTGCTCAGCTGGCAATAATCAAGCAGCTGAGCAGGCAGGAATTACGCAGCACAGCTAGTCAATTGTCAAGCAGATGACAGGCAGAATCGTGCAGCTCAGCTGGCAATTGTCAAGCAGATGAGCAGACAGGAATCACGCAGCTCAGCAGGCCCTGATCACGTGACTGAGCAGGCACTGATCTCGTGGCTGATCATGCACTGATCACGTGACTGATCATGCACTGATCACGTGGCTATCATGCACTGATCACGTGGCTGATCATACACTGATCACGTGACTGATCATGCACTGATCACGTGGCTGATCATACACTGCTCACGTAACTGATCATGCACTGATCACGTGGCTGATCATGCACTGATCACGTGCTGATCATGCACTGATCACGTGGCTGATCACACACTGATCACATGACTATCACACTG